>NC_033802.1:2402263-2415856 GCF_001876935.1 Asparagus officinalis | reverse complement strand
GAAGTTTGATGTAAGCAATGTTTCACAAAATGGTCAAGCGTGTTATTATCAAAGTTTCATCACCATCCTCCAATCGAATTGATGTATGCATAAGATATAGCTAGATACTCGGATGTTTTGGCTAATATCAAAAAGGTGAGAGCAGCTCTAAAATCTTGATTTTGTACAGCTTACCTAACAATACATTGTAAAAGGTAGCAATTACAACTGCACCACGTTACTACTCAGTATACAACAACTATAAGGCAACAACTCCAGGACAAGTTCGTGAACTTCGCATACTTTATTTTTTGTAACCTTAGAAAGGTTTTAAATATCAGATATCGGGGAAATATTGGATAGCTAAAATTCATATTGGAATGTAGATGTCGGGAAAATATTGGGGAGATGTAGTAAATACTGGTATGTCATAACGAATGTTTGCATATATAATATAATGCATAAAAATGTAATCTCATTGTACTTAATGAAGTCTAAGCATACAAAGTGTTAATAATATATGTCTAGGATCAATAATCAACCTTGCAAAACAAACAAGAGCACAAATCAATGTTGTGACATCCCACCGACCCAAAGTTATAGTCCCACGTCAGTGAGGGAATAAGATATTTAAAGGTTTATATAGTGAAGCTAAAGACTCAAGTGTAACATCGGCTAGTCGATTTTGGCAGTGGTTTGAGCCAAATAGAACGTTACACTCGGTGGGTCCCACTGCTCGCACGCGCCAACGGGCCCGTGGGCCCGGGGCGTGACAAATGTCGCAACATTCCGTGTGACTTTTTAAGGCCAAATGTCATTTGATATAGCGAGAAAATCATGTTATCTTGCCTAAAATTGCCAAACACGATATATTGTTTTGCGACAAGCCATATAATATAATAGGATATATCAGCCAATATATCAACTGATATATTGGCCATATCGATGATATATCACCTAAGATATCCAAAAAGCGGTATACGACATTTAAAGATCATATCGGTTGCGGCAAGCCCTGCAAAATGATATATTGGACCATGTCGGGGATATTTAAAACAAAGTACCTTAGTTACCTGATCAAAGCTAAATGGCTTTTTTTTTCCCCTCCTTAACCAGCACCAACTTGCCTAGGGTTGATAATCTTTTCCAAGACTACTTTTCCAACATTTTCTCGCAACAAAAATTTTAGATTGTAGGAACTAAAATGAGTTAATCTAATCTAGAATCATGTTTGAATCATTATCCCAACTATATCAACTACATATTTATACGTTTTTCAAGATGATGAGATGAATCCCTTTCACAAATTTGCTTAGAACAAACTCACAAGCAGACAAACAATCATGGTAAATTAATCAGCAAAGTTGACGTACCATTTTATGAGCAAGAAAGAAAGAGCAAGACATCAAACTGGGGTGCCAAACTAGAAGAAGAAATACGCACTAAAAAAACCAAGTTCGTTACCTTACCATTCTGCATTTAGAGTCTTCGCAATCCTCATCTTTTGTATCGCTCAGATACATATACTATATATATATATACTATACTATATACATAATATATATATATATATTATATAGTCTATTAAGATAGCCAGCATTAAGCCCGCCCCCCCACCCTTCCTACTTTTTACGGGAAGAAATTATCGTATAACTATCAATGATGTTAAAATTCAGGGTTCTGGTCAAGTTGGACGTTAGCTTCAAGCTTAAAATTAGATATATAATTTGAAGTTTTGAACTATATCAAAACCTGACACGTTAATAATATGCCATTATGGTTTGAACTACGGAAACTGTAACCCCTCTTTAGCGCACAATACTACATTATTTTTGCAGGGTTATGGTTATTCTTCAGGTGTATGGCAGTTTGAAGAGAATGCAAATGTTAGCCCATGAATATCATGATTCTTGATGAAAGAAAATTTAATTGTCATTGGGATTAAAACTAAAAAAATAGACTAAATCATGCCCATGGACATCGCGTAAATTGAAATTTGCACGTTTAACTGCCAAATGGTTGAAACAAATAAAATGGACAAAAATCATGGACTTTAGCCCATGAAAATCACATTGATGTATGCATATTAATTTTCCATTAGGTCGAAGCACAGAAATTGACAAAAAAATTATGGGTTAAAGCCCATGAAAGCTGCAATTCCTGATGAAAGAAAACTTATTTGTCGTTGGATCAAAACCCATGAAAATCATGATTTTCAGAAAAAAAAAGAAAAGTTTTTTATGCAATTGGGTTGAAACGAATAAAATGGATAAAGATCATGGATTATAGCTAGGGGTGCCAAACCGTATCCGTATCCGAGGAAATATCCGTAACCGTATCCGTTAGGATACGAATATGGTTACTCAAATCTATTACCGATAGGATATGGTTGCGGATATGGTTTTGTAGTGAAATATCCGTATCTGTATCCGAAAAAATCCGAATACATATTGGTAATACTCTTACGATAGTTTCAATTCTTAGATTATGGATTTGTGGTTAATTTTGATGATCAAGATGTCTAATCTTAGCTTTTCAATCATAATGAACATATTAACGAACTCTTTTTGTATCACATGACTATATTTTTCTGAATACTATCTAGTTTTCTCATATACTTTTTGTATCCGCATGCATATCCGTTTATATATCCGCATCTATATCCGTAACCGTATCCGATTTTGGCGGATATGAATATGAATTTTTCTTACCGACGTATATCCGTATCTGTATCCGTATCCGAGATGGGTAAGCGGATATGGATATGGTAAGTGCCATATCCGAGCCGTATCCGCTCCGTTAACACCCCTAATTATAGCCCATTAAAATCATAAATTTTGAAGTACGCATATTAATTTTACATTAGGTCGAAGAATGAAAATTTACAAAATCCTTGGATTATAGCCTATGAAAATCGTGATTTTTTATGAAAGAAAATTTAATTGTCATTGGGTCGCAACTGACGAAAATAAATTAAATCATGGCTAAATTGCTTTGAAACAGGTATGGGTATGGATACAGGTACAGATATAGGACGAGTCAAATTTGTGAAGTATAAATACATACATACATACATACATATCGAAATAAATAATTTACATGAGACCATTATTATTTTTCAGTTAATGTGCTATTTGAATTTAAATTCTTATCATCTTTTTAAGTTTATTTTATTATGTTGATTATCATAATTTGGAAACTGCTCGTTTTTTAAACTAGACACTCAAAACACCCTTTTAAATCATAGTTCCTAACTTGGTGATGAGTTGAAACAATAGGACCCATGTCTAACAAGTTTCAAGAAATGGTCATGAAGTGTAGGAAATAAGTCCAAGAAGTGTATGACAAGTATTTTAAATTAAAACATATATAATATAATTGAGTACATGTCTGGGTAAATGTATGCATATATCCAAGGAGTATCCATGAAGTTTAGGTAAGGATTAGTGTTGGGTACGTGTCAGGTACGGGTACGTCTTGATGAGAGAAGTACACGAGTGATATAGATGGTGGGTTATATAGCCTATGAAAATCACGAATATTAAAAAATGCACAATTAATTATCAATTGGTGAAAATCACAAATTTTAAAGTACGCACATTAATTTTCTATTAGGCCGAAGAACAAAAATTGATGAAAAATCATGGCTTAAAGCCCATTGAAATAGCAAATTTTTTTATGAAAGAAAATGTATTTGCCATTAGATCAAAAGGAATGAAAATTGTCAAAAATCATGGGTTGTAACCCATGAAAATCGCGAATATTGAAACTCATACAATTAATTGCAAAATGGTTGAAATGCAAAAAATGGAAGAAACCATGGACAATATAGCCCATGAAAGTCACAAAAAGCATGAACTATATGGCCTACAAAAATTGGCAAAATTTGTGGGTTATATAATCCATGAAAATGATTATGACAAAAGAAAGTTTTATGGTTATTGGGTCAAAACTAACAGAAAAGACTAAAATCATGTGCTATCGGCCATGGAAATTGAAAGTATTGAAATTCACACAGTGAATTGTTAAATGATAGAAACAAACAAAATGAACAAAAATTATAGACTATAATAATTTTCCATAACGCCGAAGAAAGAAAATTAACAAAAATTCATAGGTCAAAGCCCATGAAAATAAACACTTTTTGATGAAATAAAACTCATTTTCCATTGGATCAAAACCAATGAAATATGTCAAAAATCACGGGTGCCCGTGAAAATCATGAATATTTAAACCCACACGATTAATTACAAAATAATTCAAGTGGAAAAAATAGACACATGTCACGTACCATAGTCCATGAAAATCACAAATTTGGAAGTACACATTATTTTTCCATTAGGATGAAGAATGAAACTAGACAAAAATGATGAGTTATAGCCCATGAAATTCAAAGTTTTGAAAAAATAAAAATTAGTCATTGGGTTGAAATGAACAAAAATTGACAAAAATCGTAAGTTATAGCCCATGAAACTCGCAATTCTTTGTGAAAGAAAATTTAATTGTCATTGGATCGAAACTAACAGAAATAGACTAGATCGTAGGTTATAGCCCATGAAAAATGAGAATATTGAAATTCGCACAATTGGTTGCCAAATGATTGAAACAAATAAAATGGACAAAAGTCATGGAATATAGCCCACAAAAATCACAAATTTTAAAGAACGCATATTAATTTTCTAATAGGTTGAAAACAAAATTTGAAAAAAAAATTGTGAATGAAAGCTCATGAAAACAATGATTTTGAAAAAAAGAAAAGTTTTTAGTCACCGAGGGGGAAATGAACAAAATGGAGAGAGATCATGCACATTAATTTTCCATTAAGTTGAAGAATGAAAATTGAAAAAATTTCGTGGGTAGCCCATGAAAATCTTGATTTTTAATGAAAGAAAATTAATTGTCATTAAGATTGAAACTAACCACAATAGACTAAATCATAGGTTATAAAATTTTGAATACTAAAAATTGCACAATTAATTGCCAAATAGTTGAAACGAACAAAATGGACAAAAATCACAAATTTTGAATACGCAAGTTACATTTCCATTAGGTCGAATAACGAAAAGTTTAAAAAACGTGTTAAAGACCATGAAAAATGCAATTCTTTAAGAAATAAAAGTTATTTGCCATTGGGTCAAAACAAATGAAAATTGATGAAAACCATATGTTAAGTCCATGAAAATCATGATTCTTTAAAAAAGAAAAGATATTTGCCATTGGGTTGAAACGAACAAAATGGATAAAGATCATTTGACTATACAAATTTTGAAGTGTGCACTTTAATTTTCCAATTGCTAGAAGAATGAGAATTTATAAAAATCACGGGTTATAGCACAAAAAAATCACGATTTTTAAAAAAAATATCATTGTGTTGAAATAAACGAAAATTGACAAGAACTGTTGCTTAGAGCCCATGAAAATTGTGATCTTTGATGAAAGAGAATTTAATTATCATTAGGTCAAAAATTAATGAAAATAGACTAAAAAATATGGGTTATAGCCTATAAAAATCACGAATATTGAAATTCACACAATTAATTGTCAAATATTTAAAACAAACAAAATGGACAAAAATCATAGACTGCCCATGAAAATCACAAATTTTGAAGTAAGCATAATAATTTTCCATTAGGTTGAGCAACAAAAATTTACAAAAATTCGTAGATTAAAGTACATGAAAATAAAAAAAATTATGGAAAAAACTTACTTTCCATTGGGTCAAACCATATAAAAATTGTCAAAAATATCATGGGTTATAGCCCACGAAAATCGCGAATATTAAAACTCACACGATTAATTGCAAAATAGTTCAAACACAAAAAATGTATAAAAGTCATCAACTACATAGCCCATGAAAATCACAAATCTTGAAGTACGTATATCGTTTTTCCATTAGAACGAAGAATGAAAATTGACAAAATCATGGTTATAGCCCATGAAATCAAGAGTTCTGAAAAAAGAAAAGATACTAGTCATTGGATAAAAAATGAACGAAAATTGACAAATCATAGGTCATAACCCATGAAACTCGCGATGTTTTATGAAAGAAAATTTAATTGTCATTGGGTTGAAACTAATATAAATGGACTAATATGTGGATTATAGCTCATGAAAATCATAATTTTGAAAAAAAGAAAAATTTATTGCTATTGAGTGGAGACGAATAAAATGGACAAAGATCATGGACTGTATAGCCCTTGAAAATCAAAAATTTTGAACTACACACATCAATTTTCCATTAAATTACATAATGAAAAATTGACAAAAAATCGTGGGTTAGTGTGAATGAAAATCACGGTTTTTTATGATAGAAAATTAAATTTCCATTAGGATTGAAACTAAGGAAAATAGACTAAATCGTGGGTTATAGCCAACAAAAATTACGAGTATAAAAATTCACACAATTAATGGTAAAATGGTTAAAATTAATAAAATGACCAAAAATCATGAATTATAGCCCATTAAAATCACAAAATTTCAATTACGAATGTTAATTTTCCATAATGCTGAAGAATGAAAATTAAAAAATAATTGGGTTAAAGCCCATGAAAACCGCAATATTTGAAGGGAAGAAAACTTATTTGCCATTGGTTCATAAAAAATGGAAATTGACAAAAAAATCATAGGTTAGCGCCCATGAAAGTCATGATTCTTTAAAAAAGAAAAGTATTTTGCCATAGGGTTGAAACAAGCAAAATGGACAAAGACCATGAAACATAGTAGATGAAAATCAAAAATTTTAAAATACACACAACTTTCCCATTAGTTCAAAGAATGAGGATTTATAAAAATTGTGAGTTAATATCCCATGAAAATCAGGATTTTTAAAAGGAAAAGTTATTTGTCATGGGGTTGAAACGAATGAAAATAAAAAAGAGTTTTTCCTAGAAACCACCTTTTAAAAAGGGTCATTCAACATAAACAACTTTTTATTTTCAATTTTTACATAAAGCAGCTTTAAATAGCTTTTTGTTGCAATCAACTATCTGGAGCCACTTCTAAGTCTAATTTTCTCGGTTTTTTTGTAATAATTAGTTTTCAAATACCAAATATACTAGAAAGAAAGATGATCCTTAATGAAGGCTAGTTGGGGTCAATTTGTGAAAGAAAAAAAAGCATTAACTAAAAAGTAGGCCCACGTGGTTGAATGCAACGAAAAACTCTTTAAATGTGGTTTACGTATAAATTGAAAATGAAAGGTGATTTCTATAGAATCACATTATTTTAAGGTGGTTTCCAAGAAAAAAACATAACAAAAACAGTGGGACGTAGCCTATGAAAATTATAATTTTTATTAAAAAGTTAACTATTAGTGGGTCGAAACAAGCGAAAATAGACTAAATTTGTGGGTCATAGCCCATGAAAATCGCGAATACTGAAATTCGCACAACTAATTGCCAAATGGTTTAAATGAACAAAAATGGACAAAAATCATAGATTATAGCACATGAAAATCATAAATTTTGAAGTACAGACATTAATTTGCCATTAGGTTGAAAAATAAAAATTGACAAAAATAGTTGGTTAAAGCTCATGCAACTTGTGGGTTTTTATGAAAAAAAGTTTAATTGTCATAATGGTTCAAACTAATGAAAATAGACTAAATCATGGGTTATAGTCCACGAAAATCGTGAATGCCGAAATCCGCATAATTAATTTCCAAATTGTTGAAACGAATAGAATGGACAAAAATCATGAAGTGTAGCCGATGAAAATCACAAAATTTGAAGTACGGATGTTAATTTTTCATTTGGTCAAATAACGAAAATTGAAAAAATATCATAGGTTAAAGTCCATGAATATCAAAAATTTTGATGCAATAAAACTTATTTGCCATTCAGTCAAAATAAATGAAAATTAATAAAAATCATGGGTTGAAGCACTTGAAGATCATCTTTGTTTTATAAAAGAAAAGATTTTAGCCATTGGGTTGAAAGCAACAAAATAGACAAAGATCATAGACTATAGTCAATGAAAATTACAAAACTTGAAATAAGCACATTAATTTTTAATTGAAAAAATTTGCAAAATAGACCCATTTAGAAACTTATTTTCAAAAAACGACTCCTTTTGAAAATATTTGCCATTTTCGACCCAGTTTCAGCCACCCGAAATGGCGAAGAAACATAAAAAAAACTTCACTAGATTTTAAATCCCGTGAAGTTTAAGGTCTCCTTTATGGCCTTATTAGTGTTAACCCAAGCGCTAATGAGGTCTTAAACTTCACGGGATTTAAAATCCGTGAAGTTTTTTAATGTTTTTTCTCCATTTTCGACCCAGTTTCAGCCGGGTGGTTGAAATTGGGTCGAAAATGGCAAATACTTTCAAAAGGGGTCGCTTTTTAAAAATAAGTTTCTAAAGAGTCTATTTTAAAAATTTATCCTTTTTAAATAGGTCGAAGAATGAAAATTTACCAAAATCGTGAGTTATAGCCCATGAAAATCGCAGATAATAGCCCATGAAAATCGCGATTTCTAAAAGAAGAGAAGTTATTTGACATTAGGTTGAAACGAACGAAAATTGACAAAACTAGTGGGCTACAGCCCATGAAAATCATAGTATTGTATGAATAAAAATTAATTAACATTAGGTCGAAACTAATGAAAATAGATTAAACTTGTGGATTATGGACCATGAAAATCATGAACATTGATATTCACATAATTAATTGCCAAATGGTTGAACAAACAAAATAAGATCACAGACTGTTGCTCATGAAAATTGCGGATAATAGCCTATGAAAATCATGATTTTTAAAAGAAGAGAAGTTATTTGACAAACTCATGGGTTATGACCCATAAAAATCAAGAATATTGATATTCACATAATTAATTGCCAAATGATTGAAACGAACAAAATGGACAAAGATCATGGCCTGTTACCAATGAAAATCATAAATTGTGAACTACGCGTATTAATTTTCCATTAAGTAGAAAAACAAAAATCATGAGTGATAAAGCCCATGAAAATCAAAAGTTCTGACGAGAGAAAACTTCTGAAAAAATAGAAACTCAGATCAAAACATGAATTATAGCTCATGAAAATTGTCAAAATTCATGGATTATAGCTCATGAAAATCCTAATACTGTAACTCAGACAATTAATTACAAAATGGTTAATGAAAAAATAGAGAAAATCATAGACTAAAACCTATGAAAATCACAAATTTTGCAGTACGCATAGCGTTTTTCCATTAGATGAAAACATGAAAATTTGTAGATTATAGACTATGAAAATAACAACTTTTCGTAAAAGAAAATTTAATTGCTATTGGATCAAAACTAACAAATTAGAATAAATATAGCCCATGAAAATCGCAAATATTGAAATTCACATAATTAATTGGAAAAGAGTCGAAATGAACAAAATGGATAAAAATCATAGGCTATAGTCCATAAAGTTAACAAAATTTGAAGTATGCATATTAATTGTCCATTAGGTCAAAAAATGAAAATTCACAAAAAATCGTGAATTAATGCCCATAAAAATCACAAATTTTAAAAAAGAACGTATTTGCCATTAGGTCAAAATGAATTAAAAATTGTCTAAAATCATGGGTGCACATGAAAATTGTGAATATTGAAACTCAGATGATTAATACAAAATGATTAAAAAGAAAAAAAAGGGGAAATCATGGACTATAGCCCATGAAAATGACAAATATAAAAGTACACATATTGTTTATCCATTAGGTTGAACAATAAAAATTGAAAAAAATATGAGTAATAACTCATGAAAATCGTAATTTTTGAGAGAAGAAAAATTATTTTTCGTTTGGTTGAAACGACTAAAATTTGATAAAAATTATGAGTTATAGCTCATGAAAATCGTGATTTTTTGATGAAAGAAAATCTAACCCATTAGAGTTGAAATTAACGAGAGTAGACTAACTTGGCCCATAAAAATCACGAATATTAAAATTTACACAATAAAGTGCGAAATGGTTGAAACAAACAAAATGGACAAAATCATGGGCTATAATCCAGGAAAATCACAAATTTTGAAGTACACATGTTAATTTTCCATTATGTCAAAGAATAAAAATTGATGAAAAATCATGGGTTAAAGCCCATAAAAACCACAATTTTTATGAAAGAAAACTTTTTTATTCATTTGGTAAAAACAAATGAAAATTAACAAAAATCATATATTAAACCCCAATCAAGATTTTTTTTTTAAGAAAAGTTTTTGGCCATTAGGTTGAAACAAACAAAATGGACTAAGATCATGGACTATAGTTCATTAAAATTCACAAATTTTGAAATACGCACATTAGTTTTTCATTAAGTGGAAGAATGAAAATTTACAAAAGACGTAGATTATATCCCATGAAGATAACGTTTAAAAAAAAGTTATTTAACATTGGGTTGAAATGAAATAAAATTGACAAAATCGTGGGTTATAGCTTCATGCAATAACGACACTCCGATTATTCCCTAAACTACCCATTTGATCACGTAGTTCACTGATGTTGTCTCTGAAGTCGTTCCTGAAACTAAAACTCCAACTCCACCTGAGCTCACTCTAATGATTGAAAACGTTGTTGATGTTTCCCACGAAGTCCTCCCGGACAAACATGAATCTATACGTGACACCGAACACGTTCACTCAGATATCTGTATGGAAGTTGAATCCCAAACTGAGCATAGGAAAATAACTCCCATATTAGATATCAAACCACCATGCATTATCCTGACAGTCACTCACACATACACTGATCCATTTTGAAAATATATAGTGATTAAGGATGTAAGTTTGAGCACGAGTATTTTCATTGATATTCGACCTATGCTTGATATTTTAAATGAACCGCATACCTTGTAGAGTATTTTCTTTCTCTCTTATGTTAAGCGCACAAAAACACTCCTCTTTCATATATTTGTTTGCATGTTACTCACTATCACTGTTAGAACAAGAAATTTGTTATGCATATTAACGAAGGAATGCCTAATTATTCCATTCGATAGAAGACGTCATGCATGTTAGGCACTTCATTAAGTTTACATCTGCCATTGATCGCATTGTTCGAGTCTGCATTTCATACATAGTCATTTGAGTTGATTTGCATCATTTTGCTTTGATTTGCATTGATCATATATTGGGGAATCACTGAACTAATTTGAATAAATACATTGTTAACTGAAATGTATGATATGAAGTCAGGACATAATTTAAAACTGTTAATGCTGATACTTTAATGCTGATACTTTAGATGATTTGGACTTGTCCAATACATTTTCTTTTATAGTTGTTTGAGATTTAACATGATACTTGTGAACTTTCCAACTCTTGAAATAATTAATGGTAACATTTATATTATCGATTTGGTCATAGTTCTACTCTCAATATTGATTGATTAAGAAGCTCACAATGTTATTAGCAATCCACTGATATAAGCCTGACTCTAGCCTATTGTTACTGAGAGTTCTTTCACTTTACCTCACTTCTATATATTCACCCATGCAACAGTGAATTTTGATAATATTTTAGATAGTAAATTTACAATACAATCTAGCTAATGATTTGAGATGCAGGAAAGTAACTGACGGCAGATTAAGATACAGTCAGAATATATTGAAGATGATAAGTTTCTGCAACTAACTCGACGGAGTCGAGTTTTCTCCCATCCGGGGAGAATTATGAGGACAATAATGATAGTTCCATATTTGTTTTCTTTTATTTTCAGTTTTTATTAGTTAATTTGAAATTTGAATTGTAGGTGAGATTTGGTAGTTATTGATTATGAGAGATTTGATTTTGTGAGATTTTTCAAATCTGTATTCTTCTTCTCTATTTAAGCACTATTGTAATCAGGAATAAAGGATGAAATGAAGATATTTGTGGCTAATTGAATTTGGTGTAAAACCTTGGGTGTGAAACCCTAAGTTGTTCCCTGTTCTCTTCTCTTCCTTCCCCGATCAGCCACCTCTCTTTCATAAGTCGCACCGCCCTCCAGCCACTCCACTTTCCCACAATTGCCGACTCCTAACTCCCTCCTCGGTTCTCTTCTCCTCCGCCACCAGTGCCGCCCTCCTCTTTCTTTCCCCCCACTTACCGACAACAAACTCACACCCGCCTCTACTTCTTATTCTCCGCCTCCTCTCCCGAACAGCCTTCAACCCCACCTCCACAATCCGCACCTCCTCCTCTCTTTCCCTCCACCTTCGGTCAGTCCCAACACCCCAACTGTCCTCCTTCACCTCTTTAGCAATAGCAGACCTTCAGCCCATTACCTGATCCACTCCTCCTCAACAACCGCCTACTTGCGAATCATCATCCTCGTCTCGTTGCCCTTGACGACGTCCAGTTGACCCTGTCACCTTCGTCGACACTCAGTTTGCCGACATCGTCACCCAATTCGTCATCATTGCTCAGTTCGTCGCCATCCAGTTCGACGTTTCACACATGTCATCGACTTCCAGTTCGACATCGTCGCACTACCTCCAGAGGCCCCTCACGTCGAGCCTGTTCAGGCCGACAAAGGTTTCGTTATCTTTTTGTTAATCCCATTTTATTAGTTAATTGCACGAGTATTACATTTCTAAACTCTTATCATATATTCACTGCTTAGATTATATTTGTAAGTTGAGAGTAACTGAGTATGTGACTGTCAAAATTTGATACTGATTGTAGAACTTGTACAATAATAATGAATATTACAATTAAATTGATCGAGGTTGGAATCATTCATAATTATCAATGCAAATCTTGTTAAACCCATCTGTCACATTAATTGCTTTAAATTTAATTTCCTACCGAAGATCATGAATTTTGGTGAAACAATGCATTATTTGAATTAAATCGCTGATTCTGATAGACTCCCTGTCCCGTTTCGCATCATTTACTGTTCTGGTTAAGGTTAAGGTTGAGATCGAAACTAACGAAAATAAAATAAAATCATGGTTCATAGCCCATGAAAATCATGAATATTGAAATTAGCACCATCAATTGTAAAAAATCTGAAATGAACAAAATGGAGAAAAATCATGGACTATATATAGCCCACGAAAATTACAAATTTTGAAGTATAGTAATAATTTTCTATTAGGTTGAAGAACGAAAATTGATTAAAAATATTGTGTGTTAAAGCCCATGAATCAAAAAATTTTATGAAGGAAAACTTATTTGTCATTAGGTCAAAACTTATATGCTTCAAGTTCAAGCATTATAGTCCAAGAATTATAATCTGAGAATTATAGTTACGAGCTTGGCTAAATATGGTCCAAGATTTTTCTTTCTTTCATTAAAAATTTCGATTTTGCTGTCTACAGTCACAATGCTTCAATTATAGAGGATGCTTGATAACTGGATTAAAAAAATCCAGTAACTTCAAATAATGTCCAACATTAAGTGAGAAGAAACATGTGAAGACATGTATCACTCCAATAATTTAAGATTGAAAGAGAGACATTGATAGAATCTTAAACTGGTCTCTTAGTTCTCATAAAATGAATGAATATTTAACTTTGACCATAAAACCATTGGGAAAAAGATGGTTCAATCTGCTTTCAAGGTAAGGACATGTACAATTCAGATATTATGAAAGTTCTATGACATGGACACTTTGGACTTCAGCAATTCTAGTAACAATGGTCTCGGTTGATTAGGGGTTGA
>NC_033802.1:2371954-2402253 GCF_001876935.1 Asparagus officinalis | reverse complement strand
TGTAGTTGTGAAATGAAAAAAAGACCATGAAAAATCATAGAGAATTTTGGTGTTAATAATGTTTCACACAATGGGCAAGGGTGTTACAGTCAAGAAGGTTTCACCATCCTCTATTCCGATTGATGTATACATAAAAGACAGCTAGATACTTATATAATTTAGTTATATTATCAACAGATACAATTATACAGACAGCTCTAAAGTCTGAGATTTTGTAAATCTTATCTAACAATACATAGCTCAAGGAAGCAATTACAACTACAACAGGTACTACTTAATATTGGACAGTTAGAAGGCAAAAACTCTGTGACAAGTACTTGAGCATTGCATCACTTTATTTTTCTCACCTTAATTACCTGATAAACGCTAAATGATATCCTTTTCCGTAATTAGCATTAATATCCCCAGGGTTGATAGTCTATTCCAGGACTACTTTCCCAACATTTTCTAGCAACCAAAATTATAGATTGTAAGACCCACAGGCAGTATAAAATAAGGTAATCTATCAAGAATCTTGTTTGAATCATTATTCAACTATATTAACCATGTATTTATATTTCTAAATATGAGATGAATCCCTTTCATACATTTGCTCAGATCAAACTCACAATCAGACAAATAATCATGATAAATTAGGCAGCAAAGCTAACCTACAATTTTATGAGCAAGAAAGAAAAAGCAAACCATCGAATTAGAAGAGAGATGCACTATAAAAAAAAAGGTTTGTTACCTTTCATTGCTAGCATTTAGGTCTTCGCCATCATCATTTTTATCCTCTCGTGATACGATATATGTCACTGTCCAATCCTATAGGTCATTGAGCAGAGGGGAACTGGAAAAATTTTCTTCCTCTAGAAAAACAGAAGGCTGAAAACAAAATAATGTAGAGAGTTCAGAGACTGTTAGAATAGAAACTCTTGAAACAATTGAAGCTTCCAAAGTCAACCATCAATATATATTATTGGATACCTTATGAATCTTCAAACTTAAATCCAGTAAACCTCTTAGAAATTTGCATCAAAATGGCCAGCTCCGATGGTGAACAATGGCTTTGAAGCTGTGAGATTAACATCAGAGAATTTCAGGAAGCAGTGGCCGTATAATTTACGTCTTAACGATCAGTACAGTTACATCAGTGGAGTACACAGGCTCTGGTTGTATTCTACAGATAGCCCACATTCTCGTGCAAGTGAAACAAATCTCGGGCTGAAATCCACGTCAAAGTAATGCTAAAATATCTCTTTACATATCTTTTGTCCAAGACACCATCTATTCTGAAAATGCAAAAAAAATACAATTAGGCCAGCACCAGAATGTTTATTCCAACTCGGAAAGAACTCAAGCTTTTGTTCACACAGTAGCCCACAATCTTTTTTCCCCTTGGAAAATAATTCACTTAAACCATTATCAAATGCTACAATTCAGGGTTATTATCATATTTGACATTAGATTCAAACTACAATAAGATATATAATTTAAAAATGGTTAATTGCACATAGGCCCCTATAGTATCGTTGTGTTGAACTTACTTTCCCCGTAGTCTCATTGTTGCAAGTAGACGCCTTGGGTTTCATTGTATTGACTCTTTTACCCTTTTCACCCAAGAGCAATATCTGCCAAATTTTCACTTATGGTAAAAGAGTTAAATTTGACTCTTTTACCCTTTTCACCCAAGAGCAATATCTGCCAAATTTTCACTTATGGTAAAAGAGTTAAATTAGCCCAGGGGTCTATCTGCAACAAAAATCAATATCTGCCAAATTTTCACTTATGGTAAAAGAGTTAAATTAGCCCAGGGGTCTATCTGCAACAAAAATATTACAAGTGTAGTAAGCTCAAAACAACAATACTACAGGTGATCTATGTGCAGTTAACCCCTTTCAGAAATATATCAAAATCTGACTTGTTAATGACATGCCATTACAGTTTGAACTATGGAAACTGTTCCTCGTCTTTGGCTCACAATATTCATTATTATTGCTGGGTTATGATTATTCTTCAGATGTATGGCAATTTGAAGGTGATGCTTATGTTCCTAATGAGACAACGGGAGTGTGCATCATGCAAATTTGCAGTACTAGGTTACATGCAACAACACTGATGTTGAGGGTGGACAATGGCACACTTCATTACTATATTGAAGACAATATCTATGATAGGTGGTTCAGAGTGAATGTGATCCATAACACAGGTGCAAAGAATATCAAGATTTAATTAACGGTGTTCTCAAGTTGATGGTTGGTGATACCCTGATGGAAGAGGAAGCTTTCATTACTTCAAGCTTGGTGTTTATGCACAGCATGATAGCTCCAAGTATACGGAATCAAGTTGGAAGGGAATTAAGGTCCTGAAATTATCCCATTGAAATGAAAATCATGCAAATGTTCGGTTGACGTAATTGTAAGTTTGTAACTATAACGTAACCAACTCCTGCAGATATAGAACATATAAATTGAGAAACTATGTATACAATTGTACTCCTATATATATGTGTAGAGAACTGAGTTCTCTCAGAAGGGGCGCATGATCTCGGGATAGTAAGATTGTTCACTAGTTCTTTTCGTCATACAGTGTGGAGTCTAATAAGCTTGTTCTGATGTCTAGTATATCCTTTGGGTATTGAATACAGTACACACAAATATTTTTGGGTATTGAATACAGTACACAAATATTTTTGTTGGATAAAGTGCATCAACCAAAACTTGTGATTTTGTCATCTGAACCCCAAAAAAAAGTCAAACAGTTTCCCTTATCTTAAACACATGGAAAGAGGCATCTTGGGAAGACATCTATGGAATATGGATAAACCATAGAGGACGACTAAGTGGATTTATAATAAAATAGGAAAAGGTTTTCCTATTAATACATGCAGAGGTTTGAAGTTTTAAACTTACTGCATAAAGAAATGTATAAAAGATTTTTAATTTCCAAAGTGACTGTCATTAATGAGCTGCACCTAACTGAATTATGTCACTATATAAACCCCAAGACAATTAGTTCTTTCATGAAGCAAATTATCTGTCACTATAAAATTTTCTCAACTATGGGCTCCTTTGCTTGGTTTCTCTTAGCATTCCTATTTCCATTAACTCTAGTGAAGGATGTCAATCTCTTATGCCATGGTGATCTCACTGATGGTTTTATACCTGTGCCATTAAATGAATCAAATTATCACAAGCTATGGCCATATAATCTACCTCTCTCTGACTGTTATAGCTTCACAGATGGAGTACGCAAGCTTTGGGTATACTCAACGGACAAATCACATTCTCACTCCAGCACAACCAAACCTCGGACTGAAATCAGCATTAGCTTGATTGATGATGTGAGTATCTACCTAGAAAATGCACAATTCTTTCTACTAGTTTGTCATAGAACCATAACAGCCACCAAAAAGACATTATAAAATTGACACTACTTCAAGTCGCTTTACATAGCCCACAAGCATCATTCGGATTTTAGTTTTGCCTAAACATTTTGAGCTCATCATATAGACAACCAGTATTGATAAGTTTTCTAGGAGCTAAACCTTATTGGTTCCTCTTAGGCTCTTACTTGTTACCACTTTTTCTAGGTCTTCTCCTTCTGGTTCTCTATCATTTCACATAGGTCTTATAAGCCTATACTTTAACCAGTTTTCTTTGTTTGAATGATGCTACACCAAGTTCGGCCAAGTTGGAGTATGGTTCCAGAGCCATATCATACTTCACACATGCTTGTTCTGATAGCTGTTGGTAGTTTTTAAGAAAGTCGAAAAGATTTTTCATATAATTTGGGCCATAACTCTATGATCAATGTCATATTCAGGGATATACTTATGCTTCAGGCATGTGGCAGTTCGAAAGGCAGGCTTATGTTCCAAACGGGACATCAGGTGTCTGCATCATGCAAATCTTTTGTTCCCCTAATGCTGATGGAGGGGCCACGACTCTAATGCTGAGGGTCTATGATGGGGCATTGAAATACTACCAGCAGCAAACTGTAGAGGACAATATTTATGATCAATGGTTCAAAGTGAATGTGATTCACGACACAGCTGCAAAAGTGGTAAAGGTTTTCATCAACAGTGCACTGAAATTGACCGTTAATAACCGAGGAGGGAGCATCCATTCCTTCAAGTTTGGTGTTTATACACAGAATAACAGCTCCTGCTACATGGAATCCTGCTGGAAGGGAATAAAGGTCTTGAAGTTTGTCTAATTGAATAAGACCATAGTATGTGCCATAAGTAACCATGAGGATATCTAGATGTCTTAGATTGTGCATCTAACCCCTCAGGAATGTGGGTGCTCTTTGCATTTAGCAAACGGATCGTAGGAAATAAACTTCAGTTTATGCATTAATATCTGTCTATGAACCACGTAAGTGCATGTGTGGTTCAACAAGCCCACAAACGATCAGACCCCCAAGTTTTAAGACCAATAAGACAGAAGGATCTGTATCCGAGTCTAAGATTTAATAGGTCTCCAAGCTAAAGAAGATATGAAAGTAATATATATTCACCAGTTTTTCCTTTTTTTCGTGAATATTATAAGAGTAAATAATTTGAGCATCAGACTGAATTTCCATGAGAAGTGTTCTATATACCTATTAATTTTGACACAGAAGCCATGGTCATTGAGCAAATATGTATAGACATAACCCCTCCTCTCCTGCCCCACGAAAAAAATCACTAAAAATGTTAATTACGGAAAATGAAATGATGATGTTGGTGAAATAACAATGTAAATTCTGCAGGTTTCTAGTAAAGAAAGCACTGGCTGCATGACTTTGAGTCCATGGAATTCTTGTGAATAACAATAATTCAGAGTCCAGATTACGAGGGATATGGAAAATCTTAAGAATACAATATTCATTGGAATGTTTCCAATTGGTTTACTCCCATAGTGACAATACTCCCTTTATCGTTTAGTACCCTTACTCCTTTTAATTCAGATTTCAATATCCATGATTACGGGGAATACTTTGACCTAGTAACTAGCTTAAGACATGCAGACAACTGAAGCCGGCAGATAATAATTTGAAAAGGATACAAAAGAACAAATAATGTAAGGTGAAAATTCAACATTGGATTATCTAGCATTACCAGTTTGACACTTAGCAGGCAACAACTCTAGGATTCCCATTATTCTACTTTTATGTCTCCCAATTAACTGCTCCCAAATTAAACACTTGATGACCTCGCTCTTAATTAGCATTGAACTAGTCACTGGCCTCAGTTGCTTATCTCTTCAGTAGAATATATCTTCCCTAGATTAACACAAAGCATATTGTTTATAATTCTACTCAAAATGGCTTAGCAATAACCAAAACTAGCCGAAAGACAAGAGTCTAGACGTGAAAGCCGCAATAGAGAACGATAAAAGAATAAATCCATGCATGCTCCAATAATTACATTTTTAAGCCATGCATGCTGACTTAGGTTATTACCTAATATCATGGCATATACCATGATGGCAACCATCTAGGATTGGGAATACACCTACTAAAAGATACAATAAAGCTGGTGAGCACTAAGTCCAGATCTCTATAAGTAGAGTGAGGAAGGACAAGGCATTTAGACCTAGCAACAGATCTATTTCACAATAAAATAAAATCCCCCCAACTCTCAGAAAGTAAAATGGAAGCCTGCACTTTGCTCTTCTTGCTTGTGTGCTTAACCCTCCTCCAGCTCCATATGCATGAAGCTCTGTCTATGCTAGGAAAAGATCCTACTCAAGGGTTCACCTGTCTTCCTCTCAACAGTTCTAACTTTGACATCCAAAGACCTTATGATTTGGCAGTCAGTGAGAGATATAGCTTTATCAATGGAATCCATAAACTATGGGTTCTGTCTGATGACAAACCACTCTCAATTACAAGCCACACTTTACCACGAACAGAGATTCGAATTAAAGTAGGTGTTATCTTCATTTCAAACTGATCATAAAGGTGTTCGTGATTCACATCACACACAAATCAAAATAAGTGATCAACACTGCCACCGCGTGCTAACTAGCATCTTTCCTACCAAAATACCAGTTAAAATTATACAGTTTCCAGTGCAATCTCACATCTAGCTAAGTCTATTTGTGCTCTTTGGTCTTGGCTGGCTTGGATTTGAAAGTAAGATCCAATAGACGAACCATCAACTACCAGATATTATGTTATCATTCATGTTTGGAGAGGTTGGATTTAATACTCAATTATAGTAGGATTGCTCTTCGCAAGTTGAGTTTGGCACTTAAACCAATTTATTGGGTTTACCTCTGAATTTTTACATGACTTTAAAAGTTACCTAATTAAGATATGAATCTTGTGTGAGGGTATTAAATAAAACCTGACTATATGGATTAGACTATGATATATCCAATGTGTGTATGCTACTATTCAAGAGGGAAGACTTGGAGCCTAGTATATGCCTTAATTATTTCTGATTACATTAACTTTTGTCTGGCCTTCATAACTAACAAGGTTATATTTCTTCGTATGGTTATTCTTCAGGTGTATGGCAGTTTGAAGGGCATGCTTACGTCCCAAGTGGGACATCAGGAGTGTGTATCATGCAAGTCTTTGGTTCGAGTAAGAGGGCGACAACTCTGATGCTAAGGGTCTACAATGGTGCACTTATGTATTATAGGTCATTGCTCATAGCTGATGATATCTACGGGAGATGGTTCAGAGTGAATGTGATCCATGATACAGGTGCTGGATTGGTCAGAGTTTTCATTGATGGAGATCTCAGGCTAGTTGCTAATGATACAGGGGGAGCTTCTCATTACTTCAAATGTGGTGTTTACACGCAAAATAATTGTTCCTATTTCATGGAATCCCGCTGGAAGGGAATCAAGGTCTTGAAGTTATCTGATTGAAACAAGGCGTGATAGCATGGCTTCAAAGTATTTAATAAAATTTTGTTTACAAGACTGCCTTGTGTTCATCTGTGCAAACTGCCAATGGGTTCTTCGGACCAATTAAACAAGATACACACGTTTTTTTCTAATTTTGGACTGAGAAAGTCCAAGGAATTAGATTCCACAATATTAACCAACTTATTTCTAATTCAACAATACATGAAATTGCATATGATTGAAATGAGACAATTAGAGTATAAATGACTAAATGTCAAAATTCCCTTCCAATTCAAACTATGAGAAAAGAACAAAATTAAAAGCAGCATGACTTGTTCTTAGTTGGTGCCCCAGTTCCTTCCATTAAGATTTTTATTTCTCTGCTCTTGGTTAGCCTCTGAGACAGAAAATTAAAGTGAATCAAGAAATTAAATTTCTCTGTTTCTCTATTTATGTATGAATATGGATATGTGTGTGTGTATCGTGTGTGAAGGTGTGCACAGTAAAAATTGGAGTAGCGTAGTAATAAAGAATAGAGAAATAGTCTATAACACTGTGATCAGATCACCTTATATAGTATTATCAATTATGAAAAGAAAAATCACATATGCACTTGAAAAAGGGAGCAATTATTGCTATATACATCTGATTATCACATATGCACTTGCATACAGGATCATTAGGTGTTGAAGTCCTGCAAAATAACTTCCTTGAGAAATGACAGAAACAAAAGTAAAATAAAGATATAAAAACTGCCCGTTCAATCAACGGGTCTGCTCTAAATTGACTTTATTATAAGATAATCATGGGGTCAAAATCTGCAGATGTAGTAAATACAAAACTTCCAAACTTCTTAGCTTTTGGGTCACTCCAAATTTATTTACATATTTAAAAAACGAAGTTTCGCATAGTGTGTGCTTCTGACATAACCAGAGCACAACTATTCATTATCTTCAGTAAAAAAAATTCTATCTGAATCTTAATAATTTATTTTGGATTTTTCTGCCTTATTCAGGGAAGTAGCCAGATTTTCCAACAGCACATGTACTAAGCATACGATCTGATTCACAAGTTCAAATATATTGAATAAATGTCAAAATCATATCTATTGTGATGGAACAAAAAGGACAGCTATCAAAGCATACATTACAAGGGAAGCAGACCATGTTTGTCAGAAATTATATGAGCAGGCATCAAGCAATATTTTATGATTCAAGAACCGTAACAAGCATAAGTGTGAAAGCAAAGCATCTTCTGCTATGCGGCAGCATGAACGTTTTTACTCTCCTGACTGCTAAGCCTTCCTGGAAACTAACCACTGACAAATACATGTCTATGGTTACATCACCTGCTTCCTCACTGTTCTCCTATAAATTCCCCTTACATTTTTCTAGTATCTGCACCATCTGGCCCTCACAAAAAATGACATCATTTACTTGGTTTCTTTTTACACTCCTTGCTTCCCTCAACCTGCTGAAAGATACTCATCTCTTCTGCAGTGCTGATCCCACCGATGGCTTTACTGCAATGCCATTATCTGAAAGGAACTTTGATATGCAATGGCCATACAACCTAAATCTCAACGATCGATACAGCTATGTTGATGGAGTACGAAGGCTTTGGGTGTATTCAACTGACAAGCCATTCAAACCAAGCACCACCACAAAACCACGGACTGAAATCCGCATCCGGGTAATGTTTGATAATCTCTTTGAAGAGAATAGTTTCAATTTACACCTTAGTTTCCACTAGAATCAGATTGATAAAGAATGTTCAACGAGTTGTATTTCTCATCCTTACTATGGTGCAGGGATATGACTACTCTTCTGGTGTATGGCAATTTGAAGGCTATGGCTTTGTGCCCAATGGCACCAGTGGCACAGCAATCATGCAGATTCATCGCACTACGCATGCAGCTACTGTGCTAATGCTGATGGTCGTTGATGGTCAACTGAAGTTCTACCATAGCACCTTGGTGGAATC
Source organism: Asparagus officinalis (assembly GCF_001876935.1). Classification (NCBI taxonomy): domain Eukaryota; kingdom Viridiplantae; phylum Streptophyta; class Magnoliopsida; order Asparagales; family Asparagaceae; genus Asparagus; species Asparagus officinalis. Next base: position 2,393,440 of record NC_033802.1, on the reverse strand, counting down.
AAACATCTACGACAGGTGGATGAGATTAAATGTGATACATGACGTGGATGCCAATAAAATAACTGTGTTCATCGATGGTGTTAAAAAGCTACAGATTGAGGGAAATGGTCCAAATACCTTCTATTTCAAGTGCGGGGTTTATGCCCAGAGGGATGAAGCACATTACATGGAATCAAGGTGGAGAGATATCAGAGTGCTTAAGAAGAATGGGTGAAGTTGCAAATGTAATAATTTAAACAATCATTATGTGATGGAAGATCAAACTCTTAACAAAGTAATGTATGTTAAAGCATCGTGCGTATCCTAGTTATTAATAAAAAACTCTTATGTGCTACACCAAACAGCCTACTTTCTTATCTTCCATGAGGCAAAAATACACTAAACTATATGAAAGAGATTCAAAAGATTCTGGAGGAGTCTCAATGTATTGCCCTATCAGAATGACAAAAGAAAAGGAAACAAGAGGCTGGAAAGGAAAATATAACACAGCTTGATTCATGGCATGAAGAATAGAAGGACCAGTGTTTCAAACCTAGATCAGAACCACCTATCTTGTCCATCAAAATCACCAATGAACTGCATATTTCTTGAAACCAAATAAAGGATGATTCATATGTAATCTGGATGAATTAACAGAGTGAACCACACAGAGGTCCCTATCCTTGTAAGAGAATTTATAAAGGAGCAATCAAAATGTGATTATAAACTTTGTGGTCAAAATCTGCACACCTGGTACCAAAATCTCGAACTTTGTAGCATGTAGATTACAGGGGCACATTTTATTTACTTTTCAAAATGATATTGCACATGGTATTTTATTATGAAATCTACAGAGCACATTTATTCATCATATTCAGTAGATTTTACTTCGCATGCAAAAAAATTATTTTGCTCTGTCTGCCTTCTACAGTAAAATAGACCAGATTTTGTACAAAGACATATATTTTGATTGAAGAGCAAGGATAGAGCAAATATATGTCAAAATATCATGGTGATTGAGCTAAAGAGAGAACTATGTTAACATATATTACAAACCATTCTTCTAAGAAAATATATAAGGAAAGCATCAAGTAATTGTTTTATGTTCCTGAACGAGAACAAGGATAAGGTAAAAAACAAAGCCGGTTCTTTCTAGTCAGCCAACTAATATTTTACTCAATTGATCTCTAAGTCAGTCTTATAAACTAACCTTCCGGACAAATAGGTCACTATCTGTGCATCACCCTTTCTATAAGTATCCCTTCCACCTTTCTGATTTCTGCATCATCTCTCACTTGCATAGTATTTTCTCTAAATGGCACCATTTACTTGCCTTCTGTTTGCATTTCTTGCTTCCCTAAGCATGCTAAAAGATACTCATCTCTTCTGCAGTGCAGATCCCACGGATGGCTTCACAGACGTGCCATTAACAGAATATAATTTTGAGATGCAATGGCCATACAATCTAAATCTAAGTGATAGATACAGTAACACCGATGGAGTGCGCAGGCTTTGGGTGTATTCAACTGACAAGCCATTCAACCCAACCACCACAACAAAACCACGAACTGAAATTCGCATACGTGTAATTTCTGATACTCTTTCAAGAAAGTAGTTTTAAATTTTAATTAATACGAAAGGTTTTACTAGAGTTAGATGGATAAAGAGGTATCAACAGTTCATAGGTCTCATCCTTATTTTGGTGCAGGGATATGACTATTCATCAGGTGTATGGCAGTTTGAAGGTTATGGATTTGTGCCCAACGGCACTAGCGGTACATCAATCGTGCAGATCCATCGCACTACATATCCAGCTACCGTGTTAATGCTGATGGTCGTTGATGGTCAATTGAAGTTCTATCACAGGACCTTAGTGGAACCAAATATCTATGACAGGTGGATGAGGGTAAATGTGATACATGATGTGGATTCCAATAAGATAACTGTGTTTGTTAATGATGTTCAAAAGCTAGAGATAGAGGGCAATGGTCCAAATGCTTTCTATTTCAAGTGCGGGGTATATGGCCAGACAGACGAAACGTATTACATGGAGTCTATGTGGAGGGATATCAGAGTACTCAAGAAAGATGGGTGAATTTATAATACATGTATTCATTTCAACCATCATGTATAATGTGATGGAACATCAAAAGCTTCATAAAGTGATGCAAAAATGTGTGTAATGACTACCCTCTTTAATAGCAAGAAGCGCTTAAGAAAATCAAACTGCCTGCTTCCATTGGTCCATGTACTAGTGATCTTTCCAATTAGAAGAAAAGAAATTGTAAAGCGACTTATCTACAAATCATCTGGAGGAGATTGCCCAATCAAAATTATAAAAAGTAATAACCTGGAAAAATAAGAAGCTAAAAAGGGTATACAAAACAGCTTAAATCCAAGAGAGCAAGGTCAATGATATGGAGAATGGACCAGTGAGAAAACAGGACAGGAACAGCCTACATCACCAGTCAGCTCATTAATGAACCAATAATGTCTTAAAATCCACATAATAAATGGTTTACTGTTGAGTTGGAGTGGACTAACTTGGTGAAATAACAAGCTTACTAAAACCTGGTTCATAAAAGTAATATGAATTTCTTATGTGCCAAAACTTGAATAGGGGACTTGGAACATTGTCTAACAATTCCTATTAAATTAAAAATTGTCAAATAAGGGGTATTTATATAATAAGTTTATGTATACGACAAGGACCCAATTGGTTCCTCTTACACATATCTCTGCTGTAACATCATCATGACATTAGGATGCCTCGCTCTTGATCCTAATTAAACTCCTAACCCCAGTGAAAATCACCAATGCAACTCTGCTCCCGTCCGCAACCAAGCGCCTTGTTCTTGTTGAACCAGATCTTACCACATGCCTTGGTCTATATAACTCCCCTCTTCAATGCATACAGGTCTGATCTTCATTACTCTCACTGCAAATTTCTCTCCATCAACTTCACCTCACAGCAAAGTTTGCTACCCTTACATCCCGACTAAAACAGCCGCCTTTGAACCATCTTTCAACTTCAAACTTTGACCTTGACCATCATCTTTGACTTTGACTTGGGTCATCTTCATGCCTTTACAGAATTTCATAGAACTATATTCTTCTTCTCCTTCTTCTCCTCCTCCTCCTTTTTCGATTTGAGAATACATAGAACTATCTTCTCAACCACCATTTTCACCATCACAGAGCCATCTTCAGATCTTCATCACATGGCATGCCTTCATCATCTCCATGATTCATCATCAGTTCCACCGTCAGTTCCTCACCTTCTATTCTTTTGTTAATTCTTTGCTTTCCATTTAGTCTGTCATTTAGTCAACAGAAAAAGGCCCGTGACGCCCGTGACTCAGTCAACCATCAGTATGGTATATTTAGACGGTTTAGTGGGGATTTTGGAGGATTTTTATGGGTTTGGGGAATGGTAATGGGGACAAATACAAAACCTATTGTGTTCTTGAGCGTATTTCAAGCAGAGCCACCGGTAGAAAATTGATGAGTGAAGATTAATCCAATAGATGGCGGCAAGAAGAAGATTCTAAACTCAGGGTCCTCTTCAATGGAAAGATGAGTGGGGATTAACCTGAATGTTCACAACATTGATCAGTGAAGATTTCAAGGATGGTATTTAATGCTCAAGGTTTCATCTCCAAATGAAGTTTCATAAAACATAGGCATCGAGTCTAAGAAGGATATTTATCTATCTCAATGTTTGCAGGGGCTGCAATGCTAAGCCACAAGTCAGTAGATACTCCTACTGACCAGAACAGAGATATGCTATCATATCAGGGAAATACATCGAGCGAACTCAGAAATCCATTTAGTACATGCAGATAGTTCATTGATAACATTTTGTAAAGACACAGTAAAATATTAACAACAAACAATTATAAACTGTTGTCAATATCAGTCAACGGATAAGAGAATCAAGCATGATAGAAAATAACTTTTCAAAAAAAACATAAATAGACAATTACGAGAACTCCATGTATTAGTTGTGAATTTTTTGCAAATTATCTTTAAAAAAACTAATCTCTAGAAATTAATAGAAGAATAAATGAGTTTAGAGAGAAATTAGGGTTTAATTCCAAAATTTCTCTACAATTAGGAGAATATCATACACAAACATGTAATTAAGCAAAAACTAACTGTACGAATACAATGTCCGATACGATTCCAGCCACATAGAATGTTGAACGTACTACAATGTAATTTCAAATTCTCTCAGTGCGGAAATCGTGAAAATGAATCAAATTATCATAAGCTATGGCCGTATAATCAACCTCTCGCTGACCGTTATAGCTTCACAGATGGAGTACGGAAGTTTTGGGTATACTCAACAGACAAACCACATTCTTGATCCAGCACAACCAAACCTCGGACTGAAATCAGCATTAGCTTGATTAATGACATGAGTATCTTCCTAGAAAATCCGCAATCATTTCTACTAGTTCATTGTAGAACCATAACAGCCACCAAAAAGACATTATAAAGTTGACACTACCTTATAGTCGCTTGACATAGCCCACAAGCATCATTTAAATTTTTTGATCTCATTATTTGAGAATGGGTATCGTAGAGGCATCTAGGAACTAAATCTAGATTTACCGGTTCCTCCAACTTGTTACCACTTTTTCAACGTCCTATCCTTCAGGATCTCATGCAGGTCCTATAAGCATACACATTTTCACTGCTTCAGCTATGTTAGATTAGCTTAGTTTTTCAGAAAGATGAAAACATTGGATTTACATATAATTAGGGCCAGAACTCTATGTTAGATTAGCTTAGTTTTTCAGAAAGATGAAAACATTGGATTTACATATAATTAGGGCCAGAACTCTATGATCAACTTCTTGTGCAGGGATGAAAGATGAAAACATTGGATTTACATATAATTAGGGCCAGAACTCTATGATCAACTTCTTGTGCAGGGACATACTTATTCTTCAGGTGTATGGCAGTTTGAAGGGAAGGCTTATCTTCCTAATGGGACATTGCGCGTCTGCATAATGCAAATCTTTGGTTCCCCAGATGCTGATGGAGGGGCCTCAACTATAATGTTGAGGGTCTATGATGGGGCACTGAAATACTACCAACAGCAAACTGTTGAGGACAGTATCTATGATCGATGGTTCCAAGTGAATGTGATTCATGACACCGCTGCAAAGGTGGTAAAGGTTTTCATCAACAGTGCACTGAACTTTACTGTTAATAACCGAGGAGGGAGCATTCATTCCTTCAAGATTGGTATTTACCATGTTTGCACGCAGAATAACAGCTCCTGTTACATGGAATCCTACTGGACCGGAATAAGGGTTTTGAAGTTTGTCTAACTGAGAAGGACAACAGCTAGATGTCTTAGAGTGTCTTAGAGTGTGCATCTAACCCCTCAGGCACATGGTCTTTGCAGTTAGCAATGGATAATAGGAAATAAACTTCTGTTTGCATATTAATTGTCTGTCTGTGTAACTACATATGTAACTAAGTGCACATGTGGCTGAAATACGACCAGACCACCAAGATTCTTATGTTTAAGACCAATAATACAGAAGGGTCCATTTCCTAGTGTAAGATTTAATAGGTTTCCGAGCTAAAGAAGATTCAAAAATAATATATAGTCACCAGTGTTTCCTTTTTCCAACGAACCTTGTAAGAGTAAATAATTTGAGCATCAGGTTGAATTTTCTTCAGAAGTGTTCTATATAAATATAAACCATTAATTTTGACACAGAAACCACTCTCATTGAGCAAGTACGTCGAGACAAAACCCCTCCCCCCACCCCCCACCCCACAATACTCTATATGCTATTACGGAAAATGAAGGTCTCTCTTGCCACCAAAATAAAAACTAGAATAAACGAAATGATGATGATGATGATGATTACTAGAATAACAATGCAAACTTTTACAGGTAAACGTTGGCTAAATGAGTTTATGAAATTCTTGTGAATAACATAAATTTATACTCCAGATTATGAGGGATATGGAAATCTATGATTATGAGGGATATGGAAACCTTAGGGATACAATATTTATTGGAAACAGACAATTGAGTTGCTCTCATAGTGACAATGCTCCCTTTATCATTTAGTCCCCTTGCTCCTTTTAATTGAGATTTTAATATCCATGATTACAGGGAATACTTTGACCTAGTAGCTAGCTTAAGACATGCAGATAACTGAAGTCTGCTGACAATCGATTGAAAAAGACACAGTAGAAAATGTAGTGCAACACAAAAATTCAACATTGATTTGTCTGCTACTGTCTAGTTTGACACTTAGCAGGCAACAACTCTAGGTTTCCCAGTATTTGTTTTTTACGACTCGCATATTAACTGCGCTCCCAAATTAACTACTGATGGCCTCCCTCTTAATTAGCATTGAACTAATCATTGCCTTGGCTGCTTATCTCTTCAGTAGGTTATATCTTCACTACATTAACACAAAGAATATTGTTTATCAGTCTACTCAAAAGGCTTAGCAAAACTAGACAAATGGCAGAGTCTAGATGCGAAAGCTGAGACAGAGAAAGATACAAGAATAAAATCCGTGCATGCTGCCATAAATTTTTAAGCCATGCATGCTGACTCAAGTTTTTGAGTTATTACCTAATGTCATGGCATATGCCAAGATGACAACCATCTAAGGTTGGCATACACTTATTAAAAGATACAATAAAGCTGCCGAGCACTAGGTCTAGATCCCTATAAGTAGAGTGTGGATGGGCATGGCAACTAGACCTAGCAACAGATCTATTGCACAATAATAAAATCCTCCAACTCTTCAGAAAGTAAAATGGGAGCTTGCTCCTTGCTCTTCATGTTTGTCTACTTAGTCCTCTTCCAGTTCCATATGCATGGAGCCCGGTCTATGCTAGGAAAAGATCCTACTCATGGGTTCATCTCTCTCCCTCTCAACTGTTCTAACTTTGACATCCAAAGACCCTATGATTTGGCAGTCAGTAACAGATACAGCTTCATCGATGGAATTCATAAACTATGGGTCCTGTCTACAGACAAGCCACACTCAATTACAAGCCACACTTCTGCACGAACAGAGATTCGGATTAAAGTAGGTGTTACCTTCATTTCAAGCTGATCATAAAGATGAGTATGAGTCACAACACACACGACTCAAAATAAGTAATGTTGTCACCGCATGCTAACCAGCATATTCCAACATAAATATTAATTTAAATTTATAGAGTTTCCCATGCAATGTCACATCTAACTGAGTCCGTAAGTTCTTCTTAGTCTTGGCTGGCTTGGACTTTGAAAGTGAGATCCAATATATAAACCATCAATTATCAGATAGTACCTGATCGTTCATGTTTGAACAGGTTGGGCAATGAGTTTAATCTCATTTATATTAGGGTTACTCTTCGCTAGTTAGAGTTTGGCTCTCAACCAATTTATTTGATTCACCTTTAAATTTGGCACATGGCTGGCAAAGTTACATAATCTAGATATTAATTTTGTGCGAGGATATCTATATATCACTATTCAGGAGGAAAGACTTGGAGACTAGTACATGCCTCAAGTATTTCTGATGACGTTAAACTTTCTCCGGCCTTCATAATTAACAAAGTTATTTTTCTTCATGTAGGGATATGATTATTCTTCAGGCGTATGGCAGTTCGAAGGGCATGCTTATGTCCCAAGTGGGACATCAGGAGTGTGTATCATGCAAGTCTTTGGTTCGAGTAAGAGGGCGACAACTCTGATGCTAAGGGTCTACAGTGGTGCACTCATGTATTATCGGTCATTGCTCATAGCTGATGATATCTATGGGAGATGGTTCAGAGTGAATGTGATCCATGATACAGGTGCTGCATTGGTCAGCATTTTCATTGATGGAGATCTCAAGCTAGTTGCTAATGATACAGGGGGAGCTTCTCATTACTTTAAATGTGGTGTTTACATGCAAAATAATGCTTCCTATTTTATGGAATCCCGTTGGAAGGGAATCAAGGTCTTGAAGTTATCTAATTGAAACAAGGCAGGATAGTCAGGCTTCAAAATATTAATAAGATTCTGTGTACAAGACTAAATTGTGTTCATCAGTGCAAACTGACAATTGGTTCTGTTAGGGATTAAGAAGCACACAAACAATAACCACACAAATAAGGAGGGCAAGTACCAACACAACACAAAGAGTTTTACATGGTTCGGCCGAGCTTGCCTACATCCACTATCTTCACAAACCAATACGACCATTACAATTGATACAAGTTTTGCATGGACAAACTTGAAAACCCTTGCAAATCTCACATCTCTCAAGGAACGTGAGAACACCTATCACTCAAGAGCTCCAAGAGGCTACCATCACATCACTCATAGAACCGAAGGACACCGATCACTCAAGACTTCTAAGAGGATCCTCCCTCTCACCTAGAGGATGAGTGGATGACCATCTCCCAACACACCCACATCCTTTTATATAGTCTTTATCCTTACTATTGCCAATGACCAATTAATACTCTTGGCAATTTCCAAGAGAAACCTTCAAGCTTCTAATGCACGCACCCTTCAAACTTTCCGTCCTCTGCATTCTCCAATGTTGACTACCCTTTCAATCTTCCTAGTGAATATAATGGACTCCTTCCTCATTTATGAGATTTGGGGAGAATCCCAATAGGTTCTTAGGACAAATTAAACATGATACAAAATTTATTATCTAATTTTAGACTGCTAAATATCAAGGAATTACACTCCACAACATTAACCAATTTATTTCTATTTCAACAATAAAGGAAATTACATACGAATATGAGACAGTTATCTAAATGACTAGATGACAAAATTCCTTTCCTATTCAAGCTATAGGTTTTGTTCAAAAAAATTTAAAAGTAGCATGCACCTTGCAGTCGACAAGACTTGCTCTGAGTTGGTGCTCTTGTTCATTCCGTTAAAACTTTCATTTCTTTACTCCCAGTTAGCTTCTGAGACAAGAAACTTAAGTGAATCAAGAAATTAACGTTCTCCGTTTCTCTATTAAATATGAATTAAATATGAATAGGGATATGTATGTGTATAAACATGAAGATGTGCACAGTAAAAACTAGAGTAGGGCAGTAACAGAGAATAGAGAAACAATTCATAATGTTGTGATCAGAGCATCTTGTATAGTATTATGACAAGAAATTTTCCATATGCACTTGCAAAAGGAAAGCAATTATTGCTATATACATCTGATTATCAAACATATGCACCTGCAAACTAACTTCTTTGAGAAATGACAGAAAACAAAAGTAAATTAAAGAGGAAAAAAACTGCTCGTTTTATCAACAGATCGGCTATAAATTGACTTTATTATAAGATAATCATGGGGTTTAAATCTGCACAAAGGTATTAAACATAAAATTTCCAACTTCTCAGCTTTTGGGTCACTCCAAAGTTTATTTATCATTTTAAGACGAAGTTTCGCATATTATGTGATTCTGAAATAACCAGAGCACAACTATTCATTACATTCAGGAGTATTTTGTTTTCTATCTGAAAATTAATGTTTTATTTTTGGTTTTTCTGTCTTATTCAGGAAAGAGACTAGATTTTATAACAGCAGATATACTAAGCATACATTTCGATTCCCGAGTTCTAATAGATTGAATACGCGTCAAAATCATATCTACTGTGATGAAACAAAAAAGAAAACTATCGAAGCATATATTACAAGAGAAGCACGCCATTTCTCTCAGTAATTATACAAGTAAGCACCAATTATTTGTTTTATAATTCAAGAAAGGAACTAGCGTAAGCGTGAAAACAAAGCATATTCGTCCATTCGGCAATATGAACGTTTTTACTCTGCTGCCCTCTAAGCCTTCCTACAAACTAACCACACTGACAAATACATTTCTATGTGTACATAACCTGCTCCTTCATTACTCTCCTATAAATCCCCTTACGCCCCTCTAGTACCCACACCATCTGGCCTCCCATATCCATATAATTCACTTAAAATGACTTCGTTTACTTGGTTTCTTTTAGCATTCCTTGCTTCTCTCAACCTGCTGAAAGAAACTCGTCTCTTCTGCAGTGCTGATCCCACCAATGGTTTTACAGCCATGCCATTAACTGAAAGGAATTTTCATATGCAATGGCCATGCAAACTAAAACTCAGCGATCGATACAGCTATGTCGATGGAGTACATAGGCGTTGGGCGTATTCAACTGACAAGCCATTCAACCCAACCACCACAACAAAACCACAAACTGATATCCGCATACGTGTCATTTCTGGTAGTCTTTGAACTTTGAAGAAAATACGTAGTTTTAATTAATACCTATTACCTAAATTTCCACTAGAATCAGATTGACAAAGAATGTTCAACAAGTTGCTGTTCTCATCCTTGCTTTGTTGCAGGTATATGACTACTCTTCAGGTGTATGGCAATTTCAAGGTTATGGCTTTGTGCCCAATGGCACCAGTGGTACAGCAATTATGCAGATCCATCACACTACTTATGGAGCTACTGTACTAATGCTGATGGTCGTTCATGATCAACTGAAGTTTTACCATAGCACCGTGGTGGAATCAAACATCTATGATAGGTGGATGAGATTAAATGTGATACATGATGTGGACGCCAATAAGAAAACTGTGTTCATCGATGGTGTTAAAAAGCTACAGACTGAGGGAAATGTTCCATATACTTACTATTTTAAGTGTGGGGTTTATGCTCAGGGGGATGAAGCTCATTGTTGCAGCGAGGAGCTTCACAGACACAGAATATGTCTATACAAGAATGGAGAATAACAACACTGAATAAACACAGTGAAGACAAAGAGAACAGCACACAATGATTTAACGTGGTTCGGTCAGTATGACCTACGTCCATGGACGAGAACAACTGAGAACTTCACTAATCACAAAAGAGAAGATTACAAAAAAGGAGATCACTCTCTAACCAAAGAATCACACAAAAAAAAGATTTCTATTTCTATCTCTCTTCTCTCTCTAATTCTTTTCTTTCTCTCCGTCTGATGCACTGAACTCTCTCCCACACCACCCCTTTTATAACCTCTTAACAATAATAATAAAATTAATAAAATGTTTGGTGGAATAGTAAATTGGAGAAGGTGGCACAGTGAAATTAGGCGTAGGGGTTAAATGTTTGTTTAAATATTCAAAAGTCACATGACAAATCACCATCTTGACTTTGAATATGAAGATTTCTTCTCTTCACTCTTGTTGTCTCGCCAGAAGCCCCTTACGGGCTTAACCTCCGCTTTGTCGAACTATAAGCAATTCGAGACAATGCTCGAACTTGCGCGAAGGTACAGGTTTCGTCAACATATCTCTTGGATTATCTGTAATACCAATTTTTTTAATTTTGATGACTTTAATTTTTCTAATAAAACGATACCTGACATCTATATGTTTGGTTCTTTCATGATACATCTGATGCTTCGTCAAATATATAGCATTCTGGCTGTCACAAAATATTTAGTAACACATTGGTGTAAGCCGAGATCTTCAACCAAACCTCTCAACCAAATGGCTTCCTTCACTGCTTTTGTCACTATCATATACTCTGCCTCTGTGGTAGACAAAATAACTGTCGATTGTAGAGTCGTCTTCCAACTAATTGCACTACCTAAAAGAGTGAATATATAACTTATCAGTGATCATCTCTTATCCAAATCGCCCACATAATCTGAATCAGAATAGCCAAGTATTCTACAATCTGAGTTTGTATTCCTGCGAAAATATAAACCAATATTAGCTGACCCTCTCAAATATCTGAGTACCCATTTCATAACCTGCCAATGGATCTTTCCAGACTTATCCATATACTGACTCATAACACTGACTGCATGTGAAATATCTGAACGGGTGCAGATCATAGCATACATAATGCTTCCAACTGCACTAGCATAAGGAACATAACACATGTATTGTTTCTCCTCTTCACTCTGAGGTGATAAATCTGCTGAGAGACGAAAATAAGCAGCAAGCGGAGTCTTCACAGGCTTAGCATCAAGCATGCCAAATCTCTTCTACACTTTCTTGATGTATTTCTCCTGAGATAGGAATAAACTTTATTCTCGCTTGTTCCTATAAATATCCATCCCCAAAGCCTTCTTTGTTGCTCCTAAGTTCTTCATCTCAAACTCATGTTTGAGTTGAGATTTCAACTTGTTGATTTCTGACATATCTTTAGCTCCAATCAGCATGTCAAAAATATACAAAAGCAAATACACAAAAGAATCATCATTAAGCTTTTTATGATAGACAAAACTATCATATTTACTCCTAAAGTAACCATGCTCAAACATGAAAGTATCAAATCTCAAATACCATTATCTCGGAGACTGTTTCAATCCACAAAGAAATTTCTTTAACCTGCACATATGATCTTTTTTCCTTCAACAATGAATCCCTCTGGCTGACGCATAAAAATCTGCTCCTCAAGCTAACCATGTAGAAAAGTCGTCTTCACATCAAGTTGCTCAAGCTCCAAATTAAAATGAACAACCATGGCAAGCAATACAAAGATTGATGTGTGTTTTACAACTGGAGAGAATACTTCATTGAAGTCTACACCTTCAGTCTGACTATAGCATTTAGCTACCAAGCGTGTCTTATACCTTACAGAATCTGTATCCGGATCTTCTTCTTTCTTCTTGAAGACCCATTTACAGTCAACGATCTTTTGTCCTCTTGGTGGCTTCACTAACTCCCATGTCTTTGTAGCCTTATTGCCACTAATAGTCTCATTATAGGTAGAAGGCTCTAGAATCTCAATCGATTCTGATATACTCAAAGCGTAAGCAAGCATGTCTGCATAACGTTGAGGAAGTCGAATCTGTCTTTTTGTTCTCCCGGTACAATATTATATTGTTGCTCTTGCGATGTATCAGCATCTGAAGTTGAACATTCCGTAGTATCAACTGGTTCAACATGAACGCCCTCAAGCACTCTCTTTAAATCTGGGCTCTCTAGCTCCACCTGCTTGCTAGACTCCTTTTCAGTATATGTAATATCAATAACAAACTTCTTTCTCGGGTGAAACATGGATTTCTCATCACAAATAACATCCCTACTAATAATAAACTTAGGTGATTTGGGATCAGAACACCACAATCTATATCCCTTCACTCCAGTGGCATATCCTAGAAAGATAACTTTCTTTGCTCTAGGTTCAAGCTTACCATCATTAACATGAAAATAAACAGAACAACCAAATACTCTTAAATAAGAGTAATTAGCAAGGACAGCAGACCATACCTCTTCTAGGCTTTTAAAATCAATTGTTGTAGAAGGATATCTATTTATTAAATAGCAAGTTGTATTGATTGTTTCGGCCCAAAAGTCTTTAGACAAACCGACATCAGAGAACATGCACCAAGCTCTCTCTAAAAGTGTTCTGTTCATCCTTTCTGTAATCTATTTTGTTGTGGTGTATGCCGAACTGTACGATGACGCACAATACCTTCATTCTTACAAAACTAGTCAAACCCTGTGGAACAAAACTCTATCCCATTGTCAATTCTGAGGCGCTTCACTTTTTTTCTTGTTTGCTTCTCAATCATAACATTTCATTGTTTGAAGGTTGCAAACACATCACTCTTATGCTTTAAAGGATACACCCAAACTTTTCTGGAATAATCATCAATCGATGTTAGGAGAAAACGAGCTCCACCTTTCGATGGAACCTGAGAGGGACCCCCAAACATTTGAATGGATATAATTTAAAGTATCATTGGTTCTGTGGATACCGGTACTGAAGGACTCTATGGTGTTTGCCGAAAACACAATGCTCACAAAAGTCTAGTTTACTAGTTTTCTGACCACAAAGCAGACCTTGTTTGCTCAATACATCTAGTCCTCTCTCATTCATATGTCTTAACCGCATATGCCACAAACGTGTAGTGCTAGAATCTGAATCCTCTGAGGATGACATTGCTGCACTTATTTTCCAATCAGTCAAAATAAATGAAAATTAATAAAAATCATGGGTTGAAGCACTCGAAGATCATCTTTGTTTTACAAAAGAAAAGTTTTTAGTCATTGGGTTGAAAGCAACAAAATGGACAAAGATCATAGACTATAGTCCATGAAAATTACAAAATTTGAAATAAGCACATTAATTTTTAATTGGAATTTTTTTCAAAATAGACCCCTTTAGAAGCTTTTTTTTTAAAACGACCCCTTCTGAAAATATTTGCCATTTTCGACCCAGTTTCAGCCACCTGAAATGGTGAAAAAACATCAAAAAACTTATTTGAAGTTTAAGGCCTCCTTTAAGGCCTCATTAGTGCTAACCCAAGCACTAATGAGGCCTTAAACTTCACAGGATTTAACATTCTGTAAAGTTTTTTGATGTTTTTTCGCCATTTTCGACCCAGTTTCAGCCGGGTGGTTGAAACTGGGTCGAAAATGGCAAATATTTTCAAAAGGGAGTCGCTTTTTAAAAATAAGTTTCTAAAGGGTCTATTTTAAAATAAAATTTATCATTTTTAAATAGGTCGAAGAATCAAAATTTACCAAAATCGTGAGTTATAGTCCATGAAAATCGCAGATAATAGCCCATGAAAATCGCAATTTCTAAAACAAGAGAAGTTATTTGACATTGGGTTGAAACGAACGAAAAATGACAAAACTAGTGGGTTACAGCCCATGAAAATCACAGTTGAATAAAAATTAATTGGCATTGGGTCGAAACTAATGAAAATAGATTAAACTTGTGGATTATGAACCATGAAAATCATGAATATTGATATTCGCATAATTAATTGCCAAATGGTTGAACAAACAAAATAAGATCATGGATTGTTGCTCATGAAAATCACGGATAATAGCCTATGAAAATCATGATTTTTAAAAGAGGAGAAGTTATTTGACATTGGGTCGAAACGAACGAAAGTTGACAAAAATAGTAGGTTAGCCCATTAAAATTATGGTTTTTTGTGAATAAAAATTAATTGTCATCATGTCAAAAATAACGAAAATAAATTAAACTCGTGGGTTATGACCCACAAAAATCAAGAATATTGATATTCCCATAATTAATTGCCAAATGGTTGAAACGAACAAAATGGACAAAGATCATGGCCTGTTACCAATGAAAATCATAAATTGTGAACTACGCGCATTAATTTTCCATTAAGTAGAAGAACAAAAGTTGACACAAAAATTATGAGTTATAAAGCCCATGAAAATCAAAAGTTCTGACGAGAGAAAACTTACATGTCTATGGGTCAAAAGGAATGAAAGTTATAAAAATTCATGGATTATAGCTCATGAAAATCCTAATATTGTAACTCAGACAATTAATTACAAAATGGTTAATGAAAAATGGAGAAAATCATGGACTAAGACCTATGAAAATCACAAATTTTGCAGTATGCATAGCGTTTTTCCATTAGATCAAAACATGAAAATTTGTAGATTATAGACTACGAAAATAACAACTTTTCGTAAAAGAAAATTTAATTGCTATTGGATCAAAACTAACAAATTAGAACAAATATAGCCCATGAAAATCATAAATATTGAAATTCAC
Source organism: Asparagus officinalis (assembly GCF_001876935.1). Taxonomy (NCBI): domain Eukaryota; kingdom Viridiplantae; phylum Streptophyta; class Magnoliopsida; order Asparagales; family Asparagaceae; genus Asparagus; species Asparagus officinalis. Next base: position 2,377,942 of record NC_033802.1, on the reverse strand, counting down.
ATAATTAATTGGAAAAGAGTTGAAATGAACAAAATGGATAAAAATCATGGGCTATAGTCCATAAAGTTAACAAAATTTGAAGTATGCATATTAATTGTCCATTAGGTCAAAAAATGAAAATTCACAAAAAAACGTGAATTAAAGCCCATAAAAATCACAAATTTTAAAAAAGAACATATTTGCCATTAGGTCAAAATGAATAAAAATTGTCAAAAATCATGGGTGCACATGAAAATTGTGAATATTAAAACTCAGATGATTAATCCAAAATGGTTAAAAAGAAAAAAAGGGGGAAATCCTGGACTATAGCCCATGAAAATGACAAATATAAAAGTACACATTGTTTATCCATTAGGTTGAACAACGAAACTTGAAAAAAAAATCATGAGTAATAACTCATGAAAATCGTAATTTTTCAAAGAAGAAAAATTATTTGGCATTTGGTTGAAACGACTGAAAATTGACAAAAATTATGAGTTATATATTATGAAAATCGTGATTTTTTTATGAAAGAAAATCTAACCCATTAGAGTTGAAATTAACGAGAGTAGACTAAATTGGCCCATGAAAATCACGAATATTAAAATTTACACAATAAATTGCGAAATGGTTGAAACAAACAAAATGGACAAAATCATGGGCTATAATCCAAGGAAAATCATAAATTTTGAAGTACACATGTTAATTTTCCATTATGTCAAAGAATAAAAATTGATGAAAAATCATGGGTTAAAGCCCATAAAAACCACAATTTTTATGAAAGAAAACTTATTTTTCATTTGGTAAAAACAAACGAAAATTAACAAAAGTCATACATTAAGCCCCAATCAAGATTTTTTTTTTGAAAAGGAAAGTTTTTGGCCATTGGGTTGAAACAAACAAAATGGACAAAGATCATGGACTATAGTTCATTAAAATTCACAAATTTTGAAATACGCACATTAGTTTTTCATTAAGTGGAAGATCATGGACTATAGTTCATTAAAATTCACAAATTTTGAAATACGCACATTAGTTTTTCATTAAGTGGAAGAATGAAAATTTACAAAATTTAAAATTCACAAATTTTGAAATACGCACATTAGTTTTTCATTAAGTGGAAGAATGAAAATTTACAAAATACGTGGATTATATCCCATGAAGATAACGATTTAAAAAAAGTTATTTAACATTGGGTTGAAATGAAATGAAATTGACAAAAATCGTGGGTTATAGCCTATGAAAATCATGGATTTTTATGAAAAAATATTTAATTATCATTAGATCAAGTCTGACAAAAATAAACTAAAACAAAGGGCCAGCCAATGAACATGCGAATTTTGAAATTTGTAGAATCAATTATCAAATGGTTGAAACAAACAAAATGGAATAAGTTCATGGTCCATGTCCACGAAAATCACAAATGTTTAAGTTCGTACATTAATTTCCCATTAGGAAGTAGAACCAAACATGGCAAAAATCGTGGGTTAGAGTCCATAAAAATTACAATTTTTTATGAAAGAACACTTACTCATCATTGGGTCAAAAGAAATGTAAATTGTCAAAGATTGTTGCTTATATAGCCCATGAAAATTGCGAATATTGAAACTCATACAATTAATTGCAAACATGGTTGAGACGAAAAAATGGACAAAAATCATGACTATAGCCCATTAAAATCACAAATTTTGAAGAACACATTGTTTTTCCATTAGGTTAAAAAAATGAAAATTGAAAACAATTGTGAGTTACAGCACATGAAAATCACAATTTTTTATGAAAGAAATTTTAATTGTCATTGGTTGAAACTAACTAAAATAGACTAAAATCGTAGGTCACAGCCCATGGAAATCACGAATATTGAAATTCACACAACTAATTGTCAAATGGTTCAAACGGAAAAAATGGACAAAAATCAAGGACTACAGCCCATAAAAATCACAACTTTTAAAGAACGCATATTAATTTGCCATTAGGTGAAGAAGGAAACTTAACAAAAATTCGTGGGTTAAAGCCATTGAAAATTACATTTTTTTATGAAAGGATACATATTTGCGACTAGGTCAAAACAAATGAAAATTGTCAAAATTTGATGGTGCCTATGAAAATCGCTAATATTGAAACTCACACAATTGCAAAATGGTTGTAATGAAAAAAAATTTTGAAAATATGATGGACTATTGTCCATGAAAATCATAAAATTTGAAGTACACATTGTTTTTTCTATTAGGCCAAAGAACGAAAATTAACACAAACCATGAGTTATGTTTAAAAGAACAAAAGTTATTTTACATTGGGTTGAAACAAATGAAAACTAACAAAAACCACGGATTATAGCCCATGAAAATCGCAATTTTGGACGAAAGAAAATTTAATTGCCATTATGGTTAATGTTGGATTTATGATTAGTGTCAGAGATATAGTTGAGGCTAGGGCTGGGGTTAGGGTTCCAATTAAGGTTAGGTTGGTTAGGTTTACTGATGAGGACAATAATGATAGTTCAATATTTGTTTTCTTTTATTTTTAGTTAGTATTAGTTAATTTGAAATTTGAATTGTAGGTGAGATTTAGTAGTTATTGATTGTGAGAGATTTGATTTTGTGAGATTTTCCAAATTTGTATTCTTTTTCTCTATTTAAGTGCTGTTGTAATCAGGAATGAAGGATGGAATGAAGAAATTTGTGGCTAATTGAATTTGGTTTGAAACATTGGGTGTGAAACCCTATGTTGTTCCCTATTCTCTTCTCTTCCTTCCCCGATCAGTCACCTCTCTTCCATAAGTCGCCGCCCTCCAGCCACCACTCCCATTTCCCACAACCTCCGACTCCTAACTCCCCTCCCCGGCTCTCTTCTCCTCCACCACCAGCGTCGCCCCCTCCTCTGTTCTTTCCCCTACTTCTGAACAACAAACCCACACCCGATTCCACTTCTTTATTCTCCCCGCCGACTACCAGCCCACCGCTCAGCCTCCTCCTTCCCGAACAGCCTTCAACCCCACCTCCACAATCCGCAACTCCTTCCTCTGTTTTCCTTCACCCTCGGTCAGTCCTAACACCCCGGCTACCTCCTTGCCACCTCTTCAGTAACAACAGATCTTCAGCCCATTATCTGATCCACTCCTCAGCAACCGCCTACATGCGGATCATCGTCCCGTCTCGTTTCCCTTGACGACGTCCAGTCGCCGACGTCACCTTCGTTGACACTCAGTTTGCCGACATCGTCGCTCAGTTCGTCATCATCGCTCAGTTCGCCACCATCTAGTTCGACGCCGTCACACACGTCATCGACTTCAAGTTCGACGTCATCGCACTACCTCCAAAGGCCCCTCACGTCGAGTCTGTTCAGGCCGATGAAGGTTTCGTTATCTTTTTGTTAATCTCATTTTATTAGTTAATTGCACGAGTATTACATCTCTAAACTCTTATCATATATTCACTGCTTAGATTATATTTGTGAGTTGAGAGTAACTGAGCATGTGACTGTTAAAATTTGATACTGATTGTAAAACTTGTGCAATGATAATGAATATTGCAATTAAATTGATCGAGGTTGGAATCATTCATAATTATCAATGCAAATCTTGTTAAACCCATCTGTCACATTAATTGTTTTAAATTTAATTTCCTGCCGAAGATCATGAATTTTGGTGAAACGTTACATTATTTGAATTAAATCGCTGATTCTGATAGACCCCCTGTCCTGTTTCGCATTATTTTTGGTATCAGAGCGTGGTTCTAAGTTAGGAAATTTTTAGATTAGTTTAATTGAGTCTTTTATTTGATAAAAAAAATTTTACCATCCATCTCATTTAGCTGTTAGTGAATACCAATCATCTCATTTAGTTGTAGTGCATGCCCACTCGCATAGGTCTTCCCTATCGACTAGGAGAGTCAAGTGAATCAACTAGTGAGTCCAGCATGTCAGACGGTCTAGAATCTGAACTCCTTAAGAAATTCGAAGAGCTAGCAGGATAACTAGGTGTCGTAGTCCAGGAGTGCAGAGCTACCCGTGAGGCCCTGACGGATTTTTAGAATGAAACCAACGAAAGGCTCGCTAGGCTCGAAGAAGCACGTGTTACAACTCTGCCGCCGCAAGGTCAAGGGAATGGTCATGGGTACATCGTTCATCGACCCCCACATCAACATGTGTCTGATCCAGATGCGCAATACCTGAGAAGCATTTAAAGTCGAAGCATTCACCTTTGATGGTAAGCTCGATCCACAAGCTTTCTTGGACTGACTAAAAAACATGGATCGCTACTTCGATTGGTACGCCCTGATGGAACAAAGGAAAGTCAAGTTTGCAGCAATAAAGTTTGCCGGACCAGCCAACCAATATTGGTCCAAGCTCGAAATATTAAAGTATATTAGAAGTGAGTTACCAATTTTAACTTGGCGAGAAATAGCCGACGAGCTAAAAAGGAAATACCTCACTTCAGTTAAAATTAATAAGCTGTCGCGTCTATAACGGAATCAAAGTCTATTCTTAAGGAAACCGTTAACCAAGCCGTAGATTTGACAAAATCTAACTCTGACAAGAAAATCCGGGATAGTAAAATTGAAAAACCATACACTTCTGTTTCTTCTGAAACTAGCCCAGCAATTGTGGAATTGACTGAAGCTTCATGCAATAACGACACTCCGATTATCCCCAAACTACCTATTTGATCATGAAGTTCACTGATGTTGTTTCCTGAAACTGAAACTCCAACTCCTCCTGAACTCACTCCAGTCATTGAAAACGTTGTTGATGTTCCCCACGAAATCCTCCCGGACAAACATGAATCTATACGTAACATCCAACACGTTCACTCAGATATCTGTAAGGAAGTTGAATCACAAACCGAGCATAGTGAAATAACTCACATATTAGATATCAAACCATCATGCATTAACCCGACCGTCACTCACACATACATGATCCATTTTGAAAATATATAGTGATTAGGGATACAAGTTTGAGCAAGAGTGTTTTCATTGATATTCAACCTATGCTTGATATTTTAAATGAACCGCATACCTTGCAGAGTATTTTCTTTCTTTGTTATGTTAAGCGCACAAAAACACTCCTCTTTCATGCATTTGTTTGCATGTTACTCACTATCACTGTTAGAACAGGAAACTTGTTATGCATATTAACGAAGGAACGTCTAATTATTCCATTCGATAGAGGACGTCATGCATGTTAGACACTTTGTTGAGTTTACATCTGCCATTGATCGCATTGTTCGAGTCTACATTTCATACATAGTCATTTGAGTTGATTTGCATCATTTTGTTTTGATTTGCATTGATCATATATTGGGGAATCAGTGAACTAATTTGAATAAATACATTATTAACTAAAATGTATGATATGGAGTCAGGACATAATTAATGGCAACATTTATATTATCGATTTGGTCATAGTTCTATTCTTAATATTGATTGATTAAGCAGCTCACAATGCTATTGGCAATCCACTAATATAAATCTGACTCTAGCCTATTGTTACTGAGAGTTCTTTCATTTTACCTTCTATATATTCACTCATGCAGCAGTGAATTTTAATAATATTTTAGATGGTAAATTTACAATGCAATCTAGCTAATGATTTGAGATGCATGAAAGTAACTGACGACAGATTAAGATACAGACAGAGTATATTGAAGATGATAAGTTTCTGTAACTAACTCGACGGAGTCAAGTTTTCTCCCACCCGAGGAGAATGATGAGGACAATAATGATAGTTCCATATTTTCTTTTATTTTTAGTTTTTATTAGTTAATTTGAAATTTGAATTGTAGGTGAGATTTGGTAGTTATTAATTGTGGGAGATTTGATTTTATGAGATTTTCTAAATCTGTATTCTTCTTCTCTATTTCAGCACTATTGTAATCAGGAATGATGGAATGAAGAAATTTATGGCTAATTAAATTTGGTGTGAAACCCTAGGTTGTTCCCTATTCTCTTCTCTTCCTTCCCCGATCAGCCACCTCTCTTCCATAAGTCGCCGCCCTCCAGCCACTCC
>NC_033802.1:2368283-2371944 GCF_001876935.1 Asparagus officinalis | reverse complement strand
CGCCGACTCCTAACTCCCCTACCTGGCTCTCTTCTCCTCCGCCACCAGCGTCGCCCCCTCCTCTGTTTTTTCCCCCACTTCCGAACAACAAACCCACACCCGACTCTACTTCTTTATTCTCCACGCCGACTACTAGCCCACCGCCCAGCCTCCTTCCCGAACAGCCTTCAACCCCACCTCCACAATCCGCAACTCCTTCCTCTGTTTTCCTTCCCCCTCTGTCAGTCCTAACACCCCAGCTACCTCCTTGCCACCTCTTCAGCAACAACAGATCTTCAGCCCATTACCTGATCCACTCCTCAACAACCGCCTACATGCGGATCATAGTCCCGTCTCGTTTCCCTTGACGACGTCCAGTCGACGCCGTCACCTTCGTTGACACTCAGTTTGCCGACATCGTTGCTCAGTTCGTCATCATCGCTCAGTTCACCGCCATCTAGTTCGACGCCGTCACACACGTCATCGACTTCAAGTTCGACGTCATCGCACTACCTCCAGAGGCCCCTCACGTCGAGTCTGTTCAGGCCAATGAAGGTTTCGTTATCTTTTTGTTAATCTCATTTTATTAGTTAATTGCACGAGTATTACATCTCTAAACTCTTATCATATATTCACTGCTTAGATTATATTTGTGAGTTGAGAGTAACTGAGTATGTGACTGTTAAAATTTGATACTGATTGTAGACTTTGTGCAATAATAATGAATATTGCAATTAAATTGATCGAGGTTGGAATCATTCATAATTATCAATGCAAATCTTGTTAAACTCATCTGTCATATTAATTGTTTTAAATTTAATTTCTTGCCGAAGTTCATGAATTTTGGTGAAACAATGCATTATGTGAATTAAATCGCTGATTCTAATAGACCCCCTGTCCCGTTTCGCATCATTTAATGTTCTGGTTAGGGGTAAGGTTGAGATCGAAACTAACAAAAATAAACTAAAATCATGGTTCATAGCCCATGAAAATCATGAATGTTGAAATTAGCACCATCAATTGTAAAAAATCTGAAATGAACAAAATGGAGAAAAATCATGGACTATATATAGCTCACGAAAATTACAAATTTTGAAGTACATTAATAATTTTCTATTAGGTTGAAGAACAAAAATTGATAATAATAAAAAATTGTGCGTTAAAGCCCATGAATCGAAATTTTTTATGAAAGAAAACTTATTTGCCATTAGGTCAAAACTTATATGCTTCAAGTTCAAGCATTATAGCCCAAGAATTATAATCTGAGAATTATAGTTACGAACTTGGCTAAATATAGTCCGATTTTTTTTCTTTCATTAAAAATTTTGATTTTACTGTCTACCGTCACAATGCTTCAATTATAGGGGATGCTTGATAACTGGCTTAAAAAAATCCAGTATCTTCAAGTGGGCTATCCCAATGAACAATAAAATCTACGAGCTGATACACATACATGACAATGACAAGTTTACCAATAAAAACTTGGAACTTTACGTAGCAGATTGATTCAGAAGAATTTGCAATAATATCTCAAACTTCCTAACTAGAGTTTAGATATTGTAATCATACAAAAAAAAATCTCATAAACATGGCAAGTTGTAGTACAATGAAAAGAAATGCATACATGTAATACATTCAGTACTCTTTATATAATAAGGAGCACATACTTTATCGGAGAAGATGATGACTAGAATTATGATATAACATGTACGAGCATATAAATCATAAGATATAACCATTGTGTCACAAACGCCCACTAGACAAGTGTAGGCTGTCTAAAAATCACAATGGCTAGCTGATCCCTATCAAGCTCCTACGATGGAAGTCACAATCAGATGGCTGTCTAATCACTGTATTCGCAATCCTACCATCGCTACAAACACGGCCTCATTTCTGAGATGATTGATCTTGATGGTTGTGACAACAACATAACTAATATTATATTAGCAACTGTTAGAGATGCTGATGAACAGTGTAATGATTTCAGAAATAAAAGGTTAGACGTAGTTGGTGAGTTGCTTGGTAGAGAGCTGTGGGCAAATAGTCATCTAAAAACACTATGGATGTTGATTCCCGTCAAGTTCCTACAACGAAAGCTACAATCAAATAGCTTTCGCGCCGACAATCGAAAGTTAGTGAGTTGCTTGGTAGAGAGTTGTGGGCAAATATTCATCTTCAAAACACTATGGATGTTGATTCCCGTCAAGCTCCCACAACGAAAGCTACAATCAAATAGCTTTCGGGTCGACAATCGAAAGCGGCAAATAGAGGACTTTTCACATAGATCGAGAAGAGTTACAATTCAACGATACTTTCGACAACTGGTGAAAACTCTATTCAGCAGTCTTCACATTCTACAGTGAAAGTTACAATCTACGACTTTCACACCCCACAACAGTTAAAGCTAGGATTACTGAACAACGGTCCCCGCAACGCTTCACAGAAGAAGTTACAAGTCAAAAAGCTCCTTCTGAAACGCGGATGTCATCCCCGCGTTACAATTTTGGAAATGCAGGCGACCCCCGTCGGACCCGCGTTACAACAAGCTAAACGTGAGCGACCCTCGCGTTCTTAGGGGTCCAGCCAACACCGACCCCCGCGTTTCTAAGCTACAACAAACCAAAACGCGAGCGACCCTCGCGTTCATCAATGTTCAGCCAACACCCAACTTCGCGTCTCAATTCTAAGAGGCGAAGTTGGGTTCTGAACGTCAGATTGGGCGTTTTGACTTGTTCAAACACAAGCTGAACGGCCTCAAAACCGTTATCTCACGTTCTGAGGGATTTTCGCCCATTTAGGAGCGGATTTAGAGGGCAGTTACAACCTCTTATCCCCCTATAAAAACTCAACAAACTCAACTGAGTTAAGGAGGCTGACTTTCGTTAGAACAGGGGGGCAATAGGTGGGATTCGGAGGATAAAAACCACTCGGGTTTGTTGATTCAACAACAGCAGCAGCAAAATCCTTAGAGATAGGATTTTTGAATCAAGTTCAGAAGATCAAATCTGAAAAGATTCTTCAACAACAGAATACCAGCTTGGTCATTAACCGAATTATCGGTTCTAATAACTCTATTAACAGAGTTTTAACTCGTTCAGAGTTCTTAAACTCGTTGAAGAGTTACTTATAAAACTTTCTACAGAAGTTCATCGTTCCCACGAGATAGAAGACGGTCGGATCGTCAACAGAGAGCAAATTCGACGCGAGCAATCGAAGGAGGCATTCCATCGCTACCGAGAAGAACCCAGTTTTAAACAAAGGAGAGAATCAAATTCGTTCTCTTCTCTTTTGTAATCGAATTGTAATCGGAATCAAAGAAATACAAGTCAATTTTTTTTTGTTCTCTTCATTGCAATTTTTCTAACATACAACAAGCAATAAACGATGAGTGTCTACTTCAGATTATGTCCAACATTAAGTGAGAAGAAACATGTGAAGACATGTATCACTCCAATAATTTAAGATTGAAAGAGAGACATTGATAGAATCTTAAACTGGTCTCTTAGTTCTCATAAAATGAATGAATATTTAACTTTGACCATAAAACCATTGGGAAAAAGATGGTTCAATCTGATTTCAAGGTAAGGACATGTACAATTCAGATGTTATGAAAGTTCTATGACATGGACACTTTGGACTTCAGCACTAGTTTCTAGTAACAATGCGGTTGATTAGGGGTTGA
>NC_033802.1:2329159-2368259 GCF_001876935.1 Asparagus officinalis | reverse complement strand
TGTGAAATGAAAAAAAGACCACGAAAAACCATAGAGAATTTTGGTGTTAATAATGTTTCACACAATGGGCAAGGGTGTCACAGTCAAGAAGGCTTCACCATCCTCTAATCCAATTGATGTATACATAAAAGACAGCTAGATACTTATATAATTTAGTTATATTATCAACAGATACAATTATACAGACAGCTCTAAAGTCTGAGATTTTGTAAATCTTATCTAACAATACATAACTCAAGGAACCAATTACAACTACAACAGGTACTACTTAATATTGGACAGTTAGAAGGCAAAAACTCTGTGGCAAGTACATGAGCATTGCATCACTTTATTTTTCTCACCTTAATTACCAGATAAACGCTAAATGATATCCTTTTCCGTAATTAGCATTAATATCCCCAGGGTTGATAGTCTATTCCAGGACTACTTCCCCAACATTTTCTAGCAAACAAAATTTTAGATTGTAAGACCCACAGGCGGTACAAAATAAGGTAATCTATCAAGAATCTTGTTTGAATCATTATTCAACTATATTAACCATGTATTTATATTTCTAAATATGAGATGAATCCCTTTCATACATTTGCTCAGATCAAACTCACAATCAGACAAATAATCATGATAAATTAGGCAGCAAAGCTAACCTACAATTTTATGAGCAAGAAAGAAAAAGCAAACCATCGAATTAGAAGAGAGATGATGATGAGAACAAGAATTGAAATTTTTCCATATTAGCTTAGTTTTAATTTTTGAAATTTGAATTTTTAAATTTTGAAATGTTGTTTAATTTAGTAGTTAATAAGTGAGAGATTTGAGGGATTCTGTGTGAGATTTCAAATTTTTTAATTGCTCAATAAAAGCATGGTTGTAATCAGATTGAATCATTGAAGAATGAATGAAGAAATGAAATTAGCTATTATGGTGTGAAACCTTGGGTGTGAAACCCTAGCTTTTTTTTCTTCTGTGTTCTTCTCCACATCCAAATTTTCCAGCCGCAATTCTTTCTCTCCTCACAATAAAAAAAAAGACACTGTTCATTTTCTCCTTCCTCCAAACACCCGCAGCCCACAAACCCAACTCCACTCCTTCTTCCATCACCGCAACCATCTCCTCGTCGTGCCCACAAGCAACCGCGCAAGCCCTCTCCTCAACCGCAACCACCAGCTCCCACCACTCAAAGCCCCTGTGCCCAGCTCCTCCACACCCGAATCAGCCGCGCCCAGCCACCGTCGACCCAGCTCCTCCTTGCGTTCCCTCGACCACGAGCAGCCCCCTCCCCCGATCTCGTCCCTGACCGCTTTACCACCGAACAACTCCATCTCCTGAAGAGTCGTCAGCCCACTGGCGTCGTTCTTCGTCGACGTCTAATCCCGTTGTCGCCACGTTGACGCTTCACTCCCTTGTTTCCTCATATTGAAGACAGCGCAGAGGATCACCTGGATCTGATCTATTTACGAACAGACCCGACTTGGTGCACTTGGATTTGATCGGACCCGACCCGCATATGCTTGTTGATTGATGGGCTTTGGACTTCACTGTGGAGCTAATGGTCTTTTGGATTTCTCTCAGCGTTTTGGATAGTAAATTCTCAACTCAGTAATTTTCTGTTGATTTCAATTTATTAGTTAATTGCATGAGTAGTACATCTCTAAATTCTTATCATATATTCGCTGCTTATATTATATCTGTGAGTTGAGAGAACTGAACATGTGACTGATTAATTTTGATATTGAATATAGAACTGGCGAAATGAAAATAAATAATGTGATTAAATGGATTGAGATTGGAAATATTCATAAACTATTTATGCAAATCTTGTTTAAATCCATCTGTCACATTAACTATTTTAATTAATTTCCTACCGAATGTCATGAATTTTGGCGAAACGGTGCGTTGTTTAAATTAAATCGTTGATTCTGATAGACCTCTTCCCCCGTTTCGCATCAGATGCACTATAAAAAAGGTTGGCTACCTTTCATTGCTAGCATTTGGGTCTTCACCATCATCATTTTTATCCTGTCGTGATACGATATATGTCACTGTCCAATCCTATAGGTCATTGAGCAGAGGGGAGCCGGAAAAATTTTCTTCCTCTAGAAAAACAGAAGGCTGAAAACAAAATAATGCAGAGAGTTCAGAGACTGTTAGACTAGAAACTCTTGAAACAATTGAAGCTTCCAAAGTCAACCATCAATATATATTATTGGATACCTTATGAAAAGACGTACTTCGTCATACGAGCCCACCAAAACCTATCCAAAGAATGGACCCAACCATAGAATTTGTGGCGCGGTGCAGGCATCTCCCGTCCTAAGTTAGAGAGGCGATTCCTCAAAGTAGAAGCAGTGGCGAGGAACTCGTTACGAGGCGGAGTATCTAGCCCCAGTACCAACCATCAATATATATTATTGGATACCTTATGAATCTTCAAACTTAAATCCAGTAAACCTCTTAGAAATCTGCATCAAAATGGCCAGCTCCGATGGTTCCCTTTCGGATTTGTAGTTTCTGCCTTGTTAAGGATACTTACCTCTTCTGCATTGGTGAACAATGGCTTTGAAGCTGTGAGATTAACATCAGAGAATTTCAGGAAGCAGTGGCCGTATAATTTACGTCTTAACGATCAGTACAGTTACATCAGTGGAGTACACAGGCTCTGGTTGTATTCTACAGATAGCCCACATTCTCGTGCAAGTGAAACAAATCTCGGGCTGAAATCCACATCAAAGTAATGCTAAAATATCTCTTTACATATCTTTTGTCCAAGACACCATCTATTCTGAAAATGCAAAAAAAATACAATTAGGCGAGCACCAGAATGTTGATTCCAACTCGGAAAGAACTCAAACTTTTGTTCACACAGTAGCCCACAGTCTTTTTCCCCCTGGAAAATAATTCACTTAAACCATTATCAAATGCTACAATTCAGGGTTATTATCATATTTGACCTTAGATTCAAACTACAATAAGATATATAATTTAAAATGGTTAATTGCACACAGGCCCCTATAGTATCGTTGTGTTGAACTTACTTTCCCCGTAGTCTCATTGTTGCAAGTAAACGCCTTGGGTTTCATTGTTTGACTCTTTTACCCTTTTCACCCAAGAGCAATATCTGCCAAATTTTCACTTATGGTAAAAGAGTTAAATTTGACTCTTTTACCCTTTTCACCCAAGAGCAATATCTGCCAAATTTTCACTTATGGTAAAAGAGTTAAATTAGCCCAGGGGTCTATCTGCAACAAAAAAATTGCAAGTGTAGTAAGCTCAAAACAACAATACTACATCTGATCTATGTGCAGTTAACCCCTTTCAGAAATATATCAAAATCAGACTTGTTAATGACATGCCATTACCGTTTGAACTATGGAAACTGTTCCTCCTCTTTGGCTCACAATATTTATTATTATTGCTGGGTTATGATTATTCTTCAGATGTATGGCAATTTGAAGGTGATGCTTATGTTCCTAATGAGACAACGGGAGTGTGCATCATGCAAATTTGCAGTACTAGGTTACATGCAACAACACTGATGTTGAGGGTGGACAATGGCACACTTCATTACTATATTGAAGACAATATCTATGATAGATGGTTCAGAGTGAATGTGATCCATGACACAGGTGCAAAGAATATCAAGATTTAATTAACGGTGTTCTCAAGTTGATGGTTGGTGATACCGTGATGGAAGAGGAAGCTTTCATTACTTCAAGCTTGGTGTTTATGCACAGCACGATAGCTCCAAGTATATGGAATCAAGTTGGAAGGGAATTAAGGTCCTGAAATTATCCCATTGAAATGAAAATCATGCAAATGTTCGGTTGACGTAATTGTAAGTTTGTAACTAAAACGTAACCAACTCCTGCAGATATAGAACATATAAATTGAGAAACTATGTATACAATTGTACTCCTATATATATGTGTAGAGAACTGAGTTCTCTCAGAAGGGGCGCATGATCTCGGGATAGTAAGATTGTTCACTAGTTCTTTTAGTCATACAGTGTGGAGTCTAATAAGCTTGTTCTGATGTCTAGTATATCCTTTGGGTATTGAATACAGTACACACAAATATTTTTGTTGGATAAAGTGCATCAACCAAAACTTGTGATTTTGTCATCTGAACCCAAAAAAAAAGTCAAAACAGTTTCCCTTATCTTAAACACATGGAAAGAGGCATCTTGGGAGGATATCTATGGAATATGGATAAACCATAGAGGATAACTAAGTGGATTTATAATAAAATAGGAAAAGGTTTTCCTATTAATACATGCAGAGGTTTGAAGTTTTAAACTTACTGCATAAAGAAATGTATAAAAGATTTTTAATTTCCAAAGTGACTGTCATTAATGGGACGAATTTTCAAAACCAACCTATTTCCAGATTTAATCTCAAAAAAAGACCCGTTTTGAACTTATTTTTAAAAACCGACCTGGTTTCAGCTCTGGCGCTGAAACCAGGTCGGTTTTTGAAAAAAAAAACTTTCTGAAACTTCACGGGAGTTGAACTCCCGTGAAGTTTAGTAAATCGGCTAAACTTCACGGGAGTTCAACTCCTGTGAAGTTTTGTAGTTCAAAAAAAATTTTTGAACTATGAAACTTCACGGGAGTTGAACTCCCGTGAAGTTTAGCAGTTTTACTAAACTTCACGGGAGTTCAACTCCCGTGAAGTTTCGAAAGCTTTTTCACAAAAACCGACAAGGCTGAAACCAGGTCGGTTTTTGCAAATAAGTTCAAAAGAGGTCGTTTTTTGGAATTAAATGTTCAAATAGGGTGGTTTTGAAAATTTGTCCGTCACTAATGAGCTGCACCTAACTGAATTATGTCACTATATAAACCCCAAGACAATTAGCTCTTTCACGAAGCAAATTATCTGTCACTATAAAATTTTCTCAACTATGGGCCCCTTTGCTTGGTTTCTCTTAGCATTCCTATTTCCATTAACTCTAGTGAAGGATGTCAATCTCTTATGCCATGGTGATCTCACTGATGGTTTTATACCTGTGCCATTAAATGAATCAAATTATCACAAGCTATGGCCATATAATCTACCTCTCTCTGACTGTTATAGCTTCACAGATGGAGTACGCAAGCTTTGGGTATACTCAACGGACAAATCACATTCTCACTCCAGCACAACCAAACCTCGGACTGAAATCAGCATTAGCTTGATTGATGATGTGAGTATCTACCTAGAAAATGCACAATTCTTTCTACTAGTTTGTCATAGAACCATAACAGCCACCAAAAAGACATTATAAAATTGACACTACTTCAAGTCGCTTTACATAGCCCACAAGCATCATTCGGATTTTAGTTTTGCCTAAACATTTTGAGCTCATCATATAGACAACCAGTATTGATAAGTTTTCTAGGAGCTAAACCTTATTGGTTCCTCTTAGGCTCTTACTTGTTACCACTTTTTCTAGGTCTTCTCCTTCTGGTTCTCTATCATTTCACATAGGTCTTATAAGCCTATACTTTAACCAGTTTTCTTTGTTTGAATGATGCTACACCAAGTTCGGCCAAGTTGGAGTATGGTTCCAGAGCCATATCATACTTCACACATGCTTGTTCTGATAGCTGTTGGTAGTTTTTAAGAAAGTCGAAAAGATTTTTCATATAATTTGGGCCATAACTCTATGATCAATGTCATATTCAGGGATATACTTATGCTTCAGGCATGTGGCAGTTCGAAAGGCAGGCTTATGTTCCAAACGGGACATCAGGTGTCTGCATCATGCAAATCTTTTGTTCCCCTAATGCTGATGGAGGGGCCACGACTCTAATGCTGAGGGTCTATGATGGGGCATTGAAATACTACCAGCAGCAAACTGTAGAGGACAATATTTATGATCAATGGTTCAAAGTGAATGTGATTCACGACACAGCTGCAAAAGTGGTAAAGGTTTTCATCAACAGTGCACTGAAATTGACCGTTAATAACCGAGGAGGGAGCATCCATTCCTTCAAGTTTGGTGTTTATACACAGAATAACAGCTCCTGCTACATGGAATCCTGCTGGAAGGGAATAAAGGTCTTGAAGTTTGTCTAATTGAATAAGACCATAGTATGTGCCATAAGTAACCATGAGGATATCTAGATGTCTTAGATTGTGCATCTAACCCCTCAGGAATGTGGGTGCTCTTTGCATTTAGCAAACGGATCGTAGGAAATAAACTTCAGTTTATGCATTAATATCTGTCTATGAACCACGTAAGTGCATGTGTGGTTCAACAAGCCCACAAACGATCAGACCCCCAAGTTTTAAGACCAATAAGACAGAAGGATCTGTATCCGAGTCTAAGATTTAATAGGTCTCCAAGCTAAAGAAGATATGAAAGTAATATATATTCACCAGTTTTTCCTTTTTTTCGTGAATATTATAAGAGTAAATAATTTGAGCATCAGACTGAATTTCCATGAGAAGTGTTCTATATACCTATTAATTTTGACACAGAAGCCATGGTCATTGAGCAAATATGTATAGACATAACCCCTCCTGCCCCACGAAAAAAAATCACTCTAAATGTTCATTATGGAAAATGAAGGTCCCTCTCTCTCCACAGAAAAGGTTACTAACGTAAATGAAATGATGATGTTGGTGAATAACAATGTAAATTCTGCAGGTTTCTAGCAAAGAAAGCACTGGCTGCATGACTTTGAGTCCATGGAATTCTTGTGAATAACAATAATTCAGAGTCCAGATTACGAGGGATATGGAAAATCTTACGAATACAATATTCATTGGAATGCTTCCAATTGGTTTACTCCCATAGTGACAATACTCCCTTTATCGTTTAGTACCCTTACTCCTTTTAATTCAGATTTCAATATCCATGATTACAAGGAATACTTTGACCTAGTAACTAGCTTAAGACATGCAGACAACTGAAGCCTGCAGATAATAATTTGAAAAGGATACAAAAGAACAAATGATGTAAGGTGAAAATTCAACATTGGATTATCTAGCATTATCCAGTTTGACACTTAGCAGGCAACAACTCTAGGATTCGCATTATTCTAATTTTATGTCTCCCAATTAGCTGCTCCCAAATTAAACACTTGATGACCTCGCTCTTAATTAGCATTGAACTAGTCACTGGCCTCAGTTGCTTATCTCTTCAGTAGAATATATCTTCCCTAGATTAACACAAAGCATATTGTTTATGATTCTACTCAAAATGGCTTAGCAATAACCAAAACTAGCCAAAAGACAAGAGTCTAGACGTGAAAGCCGCAACAGATGGCATATACCATGAAAAGAATAAATCCATGCATGCTCCAATAATTACATTTTTAAGCCATGCATGCTGACTTAAGTTATTACCTAATATCATGGCATATACCATGATGGCAACCATCTAGGATTGGGAATACACCTACTAAAAGATACAATAAAGCTGGTGAGCACTAAGTCCAGATCTCTATAAGTAGAGTGAGGAAGGACAAGGCATTTAGACCTAGCAACAGATCTAATTCACAAGAAATAAAATCCCCCCAACTCTCATAAAGTAAAATGGAAGCCTGCACTTTGCTCTTCTTGTTTGTGTGCTTAACCCTCCTCCAGCTCCATATGCATGAAGCTCTGTCTATGCTAGGAAAAGATCCTACTCATGGGTTCACCTCTCTTCCTCTCAACAGTTCTAACTTTGACATCCAAAGACCCTATGATTTGGCAGTCAGTGAGAGATACAGCTTTATCAATGGAATCCATAAACTATGGGTTCTGTCTGCTGACAAGCCACTCTCAATTACAAGCCACACTTTACCACGAACGGAGATTCGGATTAAAGTAGGTGTTATCTTCATTTCAAATTGATCATAAAGGTGTTCATGATTCACATCACACACGAATCAAAATAAGTGATCAACACTGCCACCGCATGCTAACTAGCATCTTTCCAACCAAAATACCAGTTAAAATTATACAGTTTCCAGTGCAATCTCACATCTAGCTAAGTCTATTTGTGCTCTTTGGTCTTGGCTGGCTTGGATTTGAAAGTGAGATCCAATATACGAACCATCAACTATCAGATATTATGTTATCATTCATGTTTGGATAGGTTGGATTTAATACTCAATTATAGTAGGATTGCTCTTTTTACATGACTTTAAAAGTTACCTAATTAAGATATGAATCTTGTGTGAGGGTATTAAATAAAACCTGACTATACGGATTAGACTATGATATATCCAATGCGTGTTTGCTACTATTCAAGAGGGAAGACTTGGAGCCTAGTATATGCCTTAATTATTTCTGATTACATTAACTTTTGTCTGGCCTTCATAACTAAGGTTATTCTTCAGGTGTATGGCAGTTTGAAGGGCATGCTTACGTCCCAAGTGGGACATCAGGAGTGTGTATCATGCAAGTCTTTGGTTCGAGTAAGAGGGCGACAACTCTGATGCTAAGGGTCTACAATGGTGCACTTATGTATTATAGGTCATTGCTCATAGCTGATGATATCTACGGGAGATGGTTCAGAGTGAATGTGATCCATGATACAGGTGCTGGATTGGTCAGAGTTTACATTGATGGAGATCTCAGGCTAGTTGCTAATGATACAGGGGGGCCTTCTCATTACTTCAAATGTGGTGTTTACACGCAAAATAATTGTTCCTATTTCATGGAATCCCGCTGGAAGGGAATCAAGGTCTTGAAGTTATCTGATTGATACAAGGCGTGATAGCATGGCTTCAAAGTATTTAATAAAATTTTGTTTACAAGACTGCCTTGTGTTCATCTGTGCAAACTGCCAATGGGTTCTTCGAACCAATTAAACAAGATACACACGTTTTTTATCTAATTTTGGACTGAGAAAGTCCAAGGAATTAGATTCCACAATATTAACCAACTTATTTCTAATTCAACAATACATGAAATTGCATATGATTGAAATGAGACAATTAGAGTACAAAAGACTAAATGTCAAAATTCCCTTCCAATTCAAACTATGAGAAAAGAACAAAATTAAAAGCAGCATGACTTGTTCTTAGTTGGTGCCCCAGTTCCTTCCATTAAGACTTTTATTTCTCTGCTCTTGGTTAGCCTCTGAGACAGAAAATTAAAGTGAATCAAGAAATTAAATTTCTCTGTTTCTCTATTTATGTATGAATATGGATATGTGTGTGTGTATCGTGTGTGAAGGTGTGCACAGTAAAAATTGGAGTAGGGTAGTAATAAAGAATAGAGAAATAGTCTATAACACTGTGATCAGATCACCTTATATAGTATTATCAATTATGAAAAGAAAAATCACATATGCACTTGAAAAAGGGCGCAATTATTGCTATATACATCTGATTATCACATATGCACTTGCACACAGGATCATTAGGTGTCGAAGTCCTGCAAAATAATTTCCTTGAGAAATGACAGAAACAAAAGTAAAATAAAGATATAAAAACTGCCCGTTCAATCAACGGGTCTTTCCTTGAGAAATGACAGAAACAAAAGTAAAATAAAGATATAAAAACTGCCCGTTCAATCAACGGGTCTGCTCTAAATTGACTTTATTATAAGATAATCATGGGGTCAAAATCTGCAGAGGTAGTAAATACAAAACTTCCAAACTTCTTAGCTTTTCGGTCACTCCAAATTTATTTACATATTTAAAAAACGAAGTTTCGCATATTGTGTGCTTCTGACATAACCAGAGCACAACTATTCATTATCTTCAGTAAAAAAATTCTATCTGAATCTTAATAATTTATTTTGGATTTTTCTGCCTTATTCAGGGAAGTAGCCAGATTTTCCAACAGCACATATACTAAGCATACGATCTGATTCACAAGTTCAAATATATTGAATAAATGTCAAAATCATATCTATTGTGATGGAACAAAAAGGACAACTATCAAAGCATACATTACAAGGGAAGCAGACCATGTTTGTCAGAAATTATATGAGCAGGCATCAAGCAATATTTTATGATTCAAGAACCGTAACAAGCATAAGTGTGAAAGCAAAGCATCTTCTGCTATGCGGCAGCATGAACGTTTTTACTCTCCTGACTGCTAAGCCTTCCTGGAAACTAACCACTGACAAATACATGTCTATGGTTACATCACCTGCTTCTTCATTGTTCTCCTATAAATTCCCCTTACATCTTTCTAGTATCTGCACCATCTGGCCCTCACAAAAAATGACATCATCTACTTGGTTTCTTTTTGCACTCCTTGCTTCCCTCAACCTGCTGAAAGATACTCATCTCTTCTGCAGTGCTGATCCCACCGACGGCTTTACTGCAATGCCATTATCTGAAAGGAACTTTGATATGCAATGGCCATACAACCTAAATCTCAACGATCGATACAGCTATGTTGATGGAGTACGAAGGCTTTGGGTGTATTCAACTGACAAGCCTTTCAAACCAAGCACCACCACAAAACCACGGACTGAAATCCGCATCCGGGTAACAGTTGATAATCTCTTTGAAGAGAATAGTTTCAATTTACACCTTAGTTTCCACTAGAATCAGATTGATAAAGAATGTTCAATGAGTTGTATTTCTCATCCTTACTATGGTGCAGGGATATGACTACTCTTCAGGTGTATGGCAATTTGAAGGCTATGGCTTTGTGCCCAATGGCACCAGTGGCACAGCAATCATGCAGATTCATCGCACTACACATGCAGCTACTGTGCTAATGCTGATGGTCGTTGATGGTCAACTGAAGTTCTACCACAGCACCTTGGT
Source organism: Asparagus officinalis (assembly GCF_001876935.1). Lineage (NCBI taxonomy): Eukaryota > Viridiplantae > Streptophyta > Magnoliopsida > Asparagales > Asparagaceae > Asparagus > Asparagus officinalis. Next base: position 2,357,558 of record NC_033802.1, on the reverse strand, counting down.
GGAATCAAACATCTACGACAGGTGGATGAGATTAAATGTGATACACGACGTGGATGCCAATAAAATAACTGTGTTCATCGATGGTGTTAAAAAGCTACAGATTGAGGGAAATGGTCCAAATACCTTCTATTTCAAGTGCGGGGTTTATGCCCAGAGGGATGAAGCTCATTACATGGAATCAAGGTGGAGAGATATCAGAGTGCTTAAGAAGAATGGGTGAAGTTGCAAATGTAATAATTAAAACAATCATTATGTGATGGAAGATCAAACTCTTAACGAAGTAATGTATGTTAAAGCATCGCGCGTATCCTAGTTATTAATAAGAAAACTTGTGTGCTACACCAAACAGCCTACTTTCTTATCTTCCATGAGGCAAAAATACACTAAACTATATGAAAGAGGTTCAAAAGATTCTGGAGGAGTCTCAATGTATTGCCCTATCAGAATGACAAAAATTAAGGAAACAAGAGGCTGGAAAGGAAAATATAACACAGCTAGATTCATGGCATGAAGAATGGAAGGACCAGTGTTTCAAACCTAGATCAGAACCACCTATCTTGTCCATCAAAATCACCAATGAACTGCATATTTCTTGAAACCAAATAAAGGATGATTCATATGTAATCTGGATGAATTAACAGAGTGAACCACACAGAGGTCCCTATCCTTGTAAGAGAATTTATAGAGGAGCAATCAAAATGTGATTATAAACTTTGTGGTCAAAATCTGCACACCTGGTACCAAAATCTCGAACTTTGTAGCATGTAGATCACAGGGGCACATTTTATTTACTTCTCAAAATGATATTACGCATGGTATTTTATTATGAAATCTACAGAGCACATTTATTCATCATATTCAGTAGAATTTACTTCCTTCGCATGCTGTTTGCGTCAAGAACAAGTTCTATTGTAGAATTCATTATAACTGTTTATCGATTACAATGAATACAAAAGAGTGAGCTTCGTACTTTGTAAAACTACTCTTTATAACAAAAATCAAATTATAAGCTCCTTAGAAACAAACGCAGGATCGTTGTTTGGATCGCTGCTTGCGTGGGATCTTTGCCTGTGCCGGGGGTGCGTTAGCCCGTGGACCACCGATTCACAGATTCTGGTTGAATCGTGAAGGTTTTGGAGATTCTTCCTTCGTTTATCGAAGTAAGAATTTGAAGCGAATATCTTATCAATGTAAGATGTTCACTCTTCTAAAGATCAAGTCAGAGCTTAGATCTCTAGGAATCGCCAAAAGCTTCTTGAGGATGTTTGTGAAGAAGGAAGACTCTCTCTCTTGCTCTAATTCACCAAAAGCTCAAGTCTTTATGCCCCAATCTGCTCTCTCTCCTTTATTTCGTGTCTAGGGAGGTATTTATAGGGGTAGCAGTGCATAACAGTGGAAATGGAGGCGAGACAACCGACCAACCAAATGCCCTTTGGCCGCGTCAGTCAACACTGTCGCGGCTATTGGCGCGGCAGTGTGGATGCCGCGGCTAAAGGGACAGTTACACCCACGTCCCCTCGTGTTTGAAACTGTTCTCCCACGTCCTTTAACCACCTTTTTCGTGGTTTAACTGCTTGTCCACGTCAGCACACGTTCTATCTCTGATATGCCGCCACGTGGGCTTCAAATAATCATCGTACAACTGTCTTGTAACCACCGCAACAATCTCCTATAATAGCCGCGGCACTAGCCGTGCTTTAGCCGCCCCACCATGTACTGTCTTTGGTGTGTACATGTTGTCTCACTTCCTTTGAATGATTCCCTCTGATTAAGAGAATGGCGTTTATCGTCTTCTCTTTGCCTTGAGTGGTATTTGGATGTGTGTAAGCATTTTTTGACGCCTACACATGCAAAAAATTTATTTTGCTCTTTCTGCCTTCTACAGTAAAATAGACCAGATTTTGTACAAAGACATATATTTTGATTGAAGAGCAAGGATAGAGCAAATATATGTCAAAATATCATGGTGATTGAGCTAAAGAGAGAACAATGTTAACATATATTACAAACCATTCTTCTAAGAAAATATATAAGAAAAGCATCAAGTAATTGTTTTATAGTTCCTGAACGAGAACAAGGTAAAAAACAAAGCCGGTTCTTTCTGGTCAGCCAACTAATATTTTACTCAATTGATCTCTAAGTCAGTCTTATAAACTAACCTTCCGGACAAATAGGTCACTATCCTGGTATCACCTGCATAACTCATCTTCATAATCACCCTTTCTATAAGTATCCCTTCCACCTTTCTGATTTCTGCATCATCTGGTCTCTCACTTGCATAGTGTTTTCTCTAAATGGCACCATTTACTGGCCTTCTGTTTGCATTTCTTGCTTCCCTAAGCATGCTAAAAGATACTCATCTCTTCTGCAGTGCAGATCCCACGGATGGCTTCACAGACATGCCATTAACAGAATATAATTTTGAGATGCAATGGCCATACAATCTAAATCTGAGTGATAGATACAGTAACACCGATGGAGTGCGCAGGCTTTGGGTGTATTCAACTGACAAGCCATTCAACCCAACCACCACAACAAAACCACGAACTGAAATTCGCATACGTGTAATTTCTGATACTCTTTCAAGAAAGTAGTTTTAAATTTTAATTAATACGAAAGGTTTTACTAGAGTTAGATGGATAAAGAGGTATCAACAGTTCATAGGTCTCATCCTTATTTTGGTGCAGGGATATGACTATTCATCAGGTGTATGGCAGTTTGAAGGTTATGGATTTGTGCCCAACGGCACTAGCGGTACATCAATCGTGCAGATCCATCGCACTACATATCCAGCTACCGTGTTAATGCTGATGGTCGTTGATGGTCAATTGAAGTTCTATCACAGGACCTTAGTGGAACCAAATATCTATGACAGGTGGATGAGGGTAAATGTGATACATGATGTGGATTCCAATAAGATAACTGTGTTTGTTAATGATGTTCAAAAGCTAGAGATAGAGGGCAATGGTCCAAATGCTTTCTATTTCAAGTGCGGGGTATATGGCCAGACAGACGAAACGTATTACATGGAGTCTATGTGGAGGGATATCAGAGTACTCAAGAAAGATGGGTGAATTTATAATACATGTATTCATTTCAACCATCATGTATAATGTGATGGAACATCAAAAGCTTCATAAAGTGATGCAAAAATGTGTGTAATGTCTACCCTCTTTAATAGTGAGAAGCGCTTAAGAAAATCAAACTGCCTGCTTCCATTGGTCCATGTACTAGTGATCTTTCCAATTAGAAGAAAAGAAATTGTAAAGCGACTTATTTACAAATCATCTGGAGGAAATTGCCCAATCAAAATTATAAAAAGGAATAACCTGGAAAGATAAGAAGCTGGAAAGGGTATACAAAACAGCTTAAATCCAAGAGAGCAAGGTCAATGATATGGAGAATGGACCAGTGAGACAACAGGACAGGAGCCGCCTACATCACCAGCCAGCTCATTAATGAACCAATAATGTCTTGAAATCCACATAATAAATGGTTTACTGTTGAGTTGGAGTGGACTAACTTGGTGAAATAACAAGCTTACTAAAACCTGGTTCATAAAAGTAATATGAATTTCTTAAGTGCCAAAACTTGAATAGGGGACTTGGAACGTTGTCTAACAATTCCTATTAAATTAAAAATTGTCAAATAAGGGGCATTTATATAATATGTTTATGTATACGACAAGGACCCAATTGGTTCCTCTTACATATATCTCTGCTGTAACATCATCATGACATTAGGATGCCCCGCTCTTGATCCTAATTAAACTCCTAACCCCAGCGAAAATCACCAATGCAACTCTGCTCCTGTCCTCAACCAAGCGCCTTGTTCCTGTTGAACCAGATCTTACCACATGCCTTGGTCTATATAACTCCCCTCTTCAATGCATACAGGTCTGATCTTCATTAATCTCACTGCAAATTTCTCTCCATCAACTTCACCTCACAGCAAAGTTTGCTGCCCTTACATCCCGACTAAAACAGCCGCCTTCGAACCATCTTTCAACTTCAAACTTTGACTTTGACCATCATCTTTGACTTGACTTGGGTCATCTTCATGCCTTCACAGAATTTCATAGAACTATATTCTTCTTCTCTTTCTCCTCCTCCTCCTCCTCCTCCTTTTTCCATTTGAGAATACATAGAACTATCTTCTCAACCTCCACTTTCATCATCACAGAACCATCTTCAGATCTTCATCACATGGCATGCCTTCATCATCTCCATGATTCATCTTCAGTTCCACCGTCAGTTCCTCACCTTCTATCCTTTTGTTAATTCTTTGCTTTCCATTTAGTCTGTCATTTAGTCAACAGAAAAAGGCCCGTGACTCAGTCAACCATCAGTATGGTATATTTAGACGGTTTAGTGGGGATTTTGGAGGATTTTTATGGGTTTGGGGAAGAGTAATGGGGACAAATACAAAACCTATTGTGTTCTTGAGCTTATTTCAAGCAGAGCCACCGGTAGAAAATTGATGAGTGGAGATTAATCCAATAGATGGTGGCAAGAAGAAGATTCTAAACTCAGGGTCCTCTTCAATGGAAAGATGAGTGGGGATTAACCTGAATGTTCACAACATTGATCAGTGAAGATTTCAAGGATGGTATTAATGCTCAAGGTTTCATCTCCAAATGAAGTTTCATAAAACACAGGCATCGAGTCTAAGAAGGATATTTATCTATCTCAATGTTTGCAGGGGCTGCAATGCTAAGCCACAAGTCATTAGATACTCCTACTGACCAGAACAGAGATATGCTATAATATCAGGGAAATACATCGAGCGAACTCAGAAATCCATTTAGTACATGCAACTAGTTCATTGATAACATTTTGTAAAGACACAGTAAAATATTAACAACAAACAATTATAAACTGTTGTTGTCTATATTAGTCATCAGATAAGAGAATCAAGCATGGTAGAAAATAACTTTTCAAAAAAACATAAATAGACAATTACGAGAACTCTGTGTATTAGTTGTGATTTTTTTGCAAATTATCCTTACAAAAAACTAATCTCCAGAAATTAATAGAAGAATAAATGAGTTTAGAGAGAAATTCGGGTTTAATTCCAAAATTTCTCTACAATTAGGAGAATATCATACACAAACATGTAATTAAGCAAAAACTAACCTTACGAATACAATGTCCGATACGATTCCAGCCACATAGAACGCTGAACGAACTACAATGTAATTTCAAATTCTCTCAGTGCGGAAATCGTGAAAATGAATCAAATTATCATAAGCTATCATAAGCTACAGTAGCCAACAATCCCCAATAATGTATACCTACCCCATAAGAAAGTCTATATAAACCCCCCAAGTGTTTGTTTTAGAATCATCCCAGTAGCAGAGAGAGAAAGTGAGATATAGAGAGAGAGAGAGAGAGAAAGAGAGTATTTGTATTTGAGAGTATAGTGTGTTTGTACCACTAAAAAAATAATAACAATATATTTCTTAGTGTCCACCACTCCTCTCAACTCAACAAGTGATATCAGAGCTTGGTTTAGGGTGATTGTATCTGCTTATCGTATGCTCTGTGGTTGTCATCAAAGGTGAATCTTTCACATCAAAAAATAAGTTAGATTATCATTTACACTTTGTAGGCACTTGTTACTATTCACGATTACGACACTATTCATAAGTAAGGTTACTATTCACAAATACGGTTATTGTTCATACGTATGGTTACTGTTCACATAAAATAGTAGAAGTTGTAGCTCGTGATAAAAGCAAGGCGGTCAGGGACCTGCTCTTTCTACGATGATCTTATCAGCATTCTTGAAGGCCAAAATTCGTGTTTAGTCCGGAATTGTGAAGTTGGTTAGTCAGGAATCAGACTTGCATGGAGATATTGTAGTACCACATCACGATGACGGACACTCAAGAAACTCAATGGCAATAACTACAGCTATTGGAAAACCTGTATGAAGTCCTATTTACAAGAACAAGATCTATGGGAGGTCATCGAGGGTTCTGAAACTACAGCATCTCGGGAAGCTGGTAAAGCACTAAGAAAGTGGAACATCAAAGCTGGCAAGGCTATGTATGTGCTGAAGACGACAGTAGAAGAAGATCTCGTAGACTATATGCGAGATGCCAGAACTTCGAAGGAGGCATGGGATACGCTCGCAAGACTCTTCTAGAAAAAACGATGCTCGACTTTAAATCCTGAAGAATCAATTGATGACCTTGTAACAGAAGGATTTGACAATCAGTTAATACTTCAAGCAAGTAAAATCACTCTGTTCAGATATTACTCAACTAAATCCAAATTCTTAAGTATCTGATGCAAGGATGAGGAGAATAATCATTCACGGTTTGAGACCGAAATACCACGGGCTCGTTGCTGCTACTCACTGATGGCCGACTCAACCAACATTATTAGAGTTGGAGAGTTTGCTCGCTACACGGGAAACCTTAGCCAAACAAATGGCCGAAGTTTCAATAAAAAGCGAAGATGATGCACTCTTCGGCAACAAGGAGAGAGGCGAACTAAGAGGCGCAAGCAAAGAGGAGTATGGCTCAAGGAGGCAGTCAAGACGATCATACGCCGGCAGAACACAACAGCGTGAGGAGCAAAGTGATTGTCAAGCAAGGAAACCTGACAATAGCTGCTACAACTGTGGGAAGAAAGGACATTTTGCTAGAGACTATCGTTACAAGAGAAGACCTGCAGAGGGCAATGCTGCAACATCGCGCAGATGTTAAGATAATGAAGAAGAATGGAATGCCCAAGCATCCGTGGCCATCATTGAAGATGTACCAGTCGACGAAGACGAGGTTATTGGTATAGCACTAACCTCGATTGTAGAAGAATTTGAGTCCGCATTTGCAGCGGTTTCAGATCGAGAAGAAATCAGCTATAATAAAGATTAGATCGTTGATTCTGGCTATTCCAACCATATGACGAGAGATAAGGGGAAACTTGTCAATATGAAGGAGTATAAGGCGGTCAAGAAGTTGTGATAGCGAATAATTCAAGATTACCTATCACACACACTGGAAAGACTGCATTTACGCCGCGCTATAACCTGAATTGGATACAACTACAAGATGTATACCATGCACCGGGTATGAAAAAAAATCTTCTATCTGTTTCCTAATTAACAACTTCTGGAATGTAATAATCCATCTTTTTAGTTGCCAATCAATTAATTTGGAGACCCACATGATGAAGGGATTTGAAAAAAAAATCAAGTGTCTCAAAGGCCCATTAGTGTTAAGCCCGTGAGCATACAACTCCCCTCCTCCCCTTTGTTTTCATGCACGTGGGAGGTCTGAAAGAGTTAGTTTTGGAAACTAACTACACGTTTAACAAATATTGGTTTTCAGGATTTGGTTTAAAACCGATTTGTTTCTAAAAAATAATAATAAATAAAATCCTAGACAAATCTCTAGTCACCTAACCGCTTGATCTCTCTCAAATCTATATATATCTCCTTTCCCCCTTTTCTTCACGGTAGCTTCCAAAAGAAAAAAAAAAGAGAGAGAAAGAAAGGAAGGAGAAGGGAAGAAGCAGCTACAATTGAGAAAAAGGAATTATTTGCTTGGGTTTAGCTTTTGGAGTTTCTCTCGAATTTTGGCAAGCATATTTTCCTCTCTAAATTTTTTTGTCAACATTAGATTTGAAGAAAAATCTTTACTCTTTATGCAAGTGTTCAGTTCTTCCTTTGTTTGAAGTTCTTTGTGCGCATAACTAGACTCGTGATGATAACAATAGTGACTTAATTGTATATCTCAGTCTACAGACATTTATATGACATAATCACATAGGCTCCGTTTGGCAAATGGTTAGAGAAGCGGGATTAAGGAGAAAGATTAACATATTTAGCCCATTTGATAATCTAAAGGACTAAATTATTAACCCGGTATTTAAGTTTTATTTTAACCATTATGATCATTTTTAGTGTTTGGGAATAACAATGATTTTGTCTATTTTTTTATAATTACAGGGGTTAGCTCTTAATCCTTCTAAATAGGAGTATTAATAAACCCCTTATTTTGAGGGGTTAACTCATTTTAATCCCTCTAGAGGGGTTAGCTTAACATTTCTACATATTTTGCGTTTGGCAAATTATAGAGGGTTAACTCACTTTAATCCTTATATAAATTTTTTGTGTTTGGCGGGTTAAGAATGAGTTAAGTCTCCTTAACCCCTCACTTAACCCTTTGCCAAACGGCATCGTATATTTTGTAGAAATTAGTACATGTTATTAGAGTATATAATCAATAGAGGGGTTACATTTGTATTCAAGAAAGTAGATGTATAGTTTTTTTTAGATAATGATTTGATTAGCAGCATGAAATAATTTTAATAAATTTATTTTCAATCATGTCTAACACATTTTCATGACATATTACACATGTATTTTATAAGTTTCACATCTAAATTTAGTTTTTATTTCTAAACAATATACACACACGAAGAGTTGTTAAAGATAGAATATTATGGTTAGATTATCATCAAGCAGAGGTTTACTAAACATATAAGAGTTTAAGTAGTGTTTAGCTATAATTAATAGGAATAATGTATCAGTTAAGGCTGAGGAGCAGGAGCACATAACTCTAGCATAGTATATTCACAGAAGTTATGTAAGCATATTATGATTAGAATTATCACACTAGTAGTAGTATGCACGCAAAGGATAGTATGTTGGTTTCAAAACGTGTGTTAGTACATTGCATGGCATCAGATGCACATAGTACATAAGTTAATTAATAGGAGAGTTCAATCAATAGGAGAATTCATGTTTTACGGAATATTGTACCATCAAGTGCCTAAATAGAGAAGACTAGTCTGGTATTGATAATGGAGATCACCTAAAACGCCATGATTAGTGACGGTGTTTGACATGTATGACTTTATGGAAAATTGTTACATGATCACCTAGTTGTCATCCAATAGGAGAGACTGTGCTTGAAGACGACTCCTATGAAAAATATGATTTATAAACGTGCTTATATGTTTTGTATACATGATAAGGACCGATTTATATACATGATACTATTCTCCTCTAATTCAAATAACATGTAAAATAAGAATAATGTGTTTATATGTTTTGTGATAGATTTATTCATAATATCTACAAGCGGTATTTTCTTTTTATCACATTTAATTTAGATTTTATCTTTCCTTTATACCTGTCACATACACTTACACGCGCACAATTTCTTTATTTTACATGCTTGTAGGGAGTTTTTTGACTCCCCTGGGGTTTGCGCACCCCAGACTCAGGAATTGTTCTTTCTTCGCGGGATCAAGAGTATTTCGAGGGGCAGGCTCATCGGCAATGATCATCATTTATTCTATCAGTTCTCCACTTCATTTGTCTTAGGTAATATTTGATTGAGACGATGATGTATTTTTCCTTTCCTACTTTGGATAGTTGTGGACTTGTAGTAGAACTCAGTCTTTTCAGATACTACTTTAGCTATCTATTTCTTTTATTATCTTAGTTACATGCTATATGGTGTAGTTTTGATTTTATATTTATATACAGGATAATCCAGAAGCATGAATGTGACCGTATGATTGCATTGTCGGCCGAGTTACGTTCCAAAACTATCAACTTTGGAGCTGGGGCGTGACGTGGAAACTATATAGTATTTGGACCACAAGATGTAAAAGTCTATCAAAACTTGAAACCACCAAGAGAACCTGTCATGGAGGGATAGAAGTTAGAATATGTCTATGTGATGTCGACAGAACCAGCATACGTAGATAAAGCCAAAAAGAATGTGACAACTGATTTGTGACATGCTCGGCTTGGCTATGTGAGCTATCACAAGCTCAAGATCATGATGGAGAAGTCAATGTTGAAGGAGCTTCCACACTTGGAAATTCGAGGAGGGACCGTATGAGGAGGTTGTCAGTACGATAAGGCGCATCAATTATCGTATTAGGAATCACAATTCAAAGCCAATGAACTTTTGGAGCTTATACACTCAGATGTATTTGGAGAAGTAAAACAATAATCAATCAGTAGGATACGATACATGATCACCTTCATCGACGATTACTCGAGGCATGTCTGGGTTGATTTTCTAAAGAAAAAGTCTGAAGCACTCTCCAAATTCAAACAATTCCAAGAAGAAGTCGATGAGATCTCGGCAAGAAGATTCGTTGCCTACGCACAGACAACGGGAGAGAGTACACATCGAAGGAGTTTTACGATTACCTGAAACAGCACAAGATTCGGCGACAGCTAACGTGCCCAAATACTCCACAGCAAAATGGCGTAGCCGAAAAAAAAGAATCGTCACCTCGCCGAAATTTGCAGAAGCATGCTTCATGCCAAGAACGTGTCAGGACGTTTTTGGGCCGAGTGTATGAAGATTGCGGCGCACGTGATCAATCGGCTACAACAACCGAAGCTGGAGTTCATGTCACCCTTTTAGAAGTTGTGGAATACCAACCCAACCGTAAGCCATTTCAGAGTCTTCGGTTGTGTATGTTATGTCTTTGTGCCTAATCACTTATGTAGCAAGTTCAATAAAAAAGTTGTAAGATGTATATTTGTGGAGTATGACAATAAAGGAAAAAGATGGAGATGTTGTGATCCCACAACCGGACGGTGCTACACATCAAGAAATGTTGTGTTTGACTAAGCCTTGTCTTAGTGGACTCCATAAGAAGTTGTGCTACCAGACTCTAATGATTTAGAGGATCAGTTGCAGAAGAAGCTGGGGGAGCCAAGTCAAAAAGAAGAACTCAAAGAAGACAAAACTAAGTTCTTCAACATCCTCAAAAGAGAATAATTCATGGAAGACTGGTACGCTCGAGCCAGATAAAGAATATCGAAGAAGAACCAGTTGAACAACTTCGAAGATCAACCACGCTCAGGAAGCCAAAAGTATGCTAATGTTGCTGTGATAGAAGACGTGAAAGAGTCATTCACCTTCAAAGAAGCATACAGAACTGATGAATGGAGAACGGTGAGAGAGGAAATCTAAGCATTGAAAAAGAAGCTAGATTTCTTAGACTTGTGGATAGAGAAGTCGCTACTGAGGGGGGTGTTGATATTCAGTAGCTCACCTACCCCCTACCTAGCTATTGTGACTACAGTAACTAACAACCCCCAATAGTGCATATACCTACCCCATAAGAAAGCCTATGTAAACCCCCAAGTGTTTGTGTTAGAATCATCCAGTAACAGAGAGAAAAAGAGAAAGATATATAGAGAGAGAGGGAGGGAGAGGGAGAGAGAAAGAGAGTATTTGTATTTGAGATTATAATGTGTTTGTACCACTAAAGAAATAATAACAATATATTTTTTAGTGGTCACCACTCCTCTCAACTCAACATTGAAGAGGCTTCTAGGAACTAAATCTAGATTTACCGGTTCCTCCAACTTGTTACCACTTTTTCAAGGTCCTCTCCTTCGGGATCTCATGCAGGTCCTATAAGCATACACATTTTCTCTGTTTCAGTTATGTTAGATTAGCTTAGTTTTTCAGAAAGATGAAAACATTGGATTTACATATAATTAGGGCCAGAACTCTATGTTAGATTAGCTTAGTTTTTCAGAAAGATGAAAACATTGGATTTACATATAATTAGGGCCAGAACTCTATGATCAACTTCTTGTGCAGGGATGAAAGATGAAAACATTGGATTTACATATAATTAGGGCCAGAACTCTATGATCAACTTCTTGTGCAGGGATACACTTATTCTTCAGGTGTATGGTAGTTTCAAGGGAAGGCTTATCTTCCGAATGGAACATTGGGCATCTGCATAATGCAAATCTTTGGTTCCCCAGATGCTGATGGAGGGCCTCAACTCTAATGTTGAGGGTCTATCATGGGGCACTGAAATATTATTAACGGCAAACTGTTGAGGACAATATCTATATATGATCGATGGTTCCAAGTGAATGTGATTCATGACACCGCTGCAAAGGTGGTAAAGGTTTTCATAAACAGTGCACTGAACTTTACCGTTAATAACCGAGGAGGGAGCATTCATTCCTTCAAGATTGGTATTTACCATCTTTACACTCAGAATAACAGCTCCTGTTACATGGAATCCTACTGGACCAAGATAAGGGTTTTGAAGTTTGTCTACCTGAAAAAGAGCATAGTATGTTCCATGAATAATAATGGCAATAGCTAGGTGTCTTAGAGTGTACATCTAACCCCCTCAGGCACGTGGTCTGTGCAGTTAGCAAGGGATAATAGGAAATAAACTTCGGTTTGCATATTAATTGTCTCTCTGTGTAACTATATATGTAACTAAGTGCACATGTGGCTGAAATACGACCAGACCACCAAGATTCTTATGTTTAAGACCAATAATACAGAAGGGTCCATTTCCTAGAGTAAGATTTAATAGGTCTCCGAGCTAAAGAAGATTCAAAAATAATATATAGTCACCAGTGTTTCCTTTTTCCAACGAACCTTGTAAGAGTAAATAATTTGAGCATCAGGTTGAATTTTCTTCAGAAGTGTTCTATATAAATATAAACCATTAATTTTGACACAGAAACCACTCTCATTGAGCAAGTACGTTGAGACAAAACCCCTCCCCCCACCCCACCGCAACAATACTCTATATGCTATTACGGAAAATGAAGGTCTCTCTTGCCACCAAAATAAAAACTAGCACAAACGAAATGATAATGATGATGATGATTACTAGAATAACAATGCAAACTTTTACAGGTAAACGTTGGCTAAATGAGTTTATGAAATTCTTGTGAATAACAAAAAATTATACTCCAGATTATGAGGGATATGGAAATCTCAGGGATACAATATTTGGAAACAGACAATTGAGTTGCTCTCATAGTGACAATGCTCCCTTTATCATTTAGTCCCCTTGCTCTTTTTAATTGAGATTATAATATCCATGATTACAGGGAATACTTTGACCTAGTAGCTAGCTTAAGACATGAAGACGACTGAAGTCTGCTGACAATCGATTGAAAAGGACACAGTAGAACATGTAATGCAACACAAAAATTCAACATTGATTTGTCTGGTATTGTCTAGTTTGACACTTAGCAGGCAACAACTCTAGGTTTCCCAGTATCTGCTTTTTACAACTCGCATATTAACTGCCTCCCAAATTAACTACTGATGGCCTCCCTCTTAATTAGCATTGAGCTAATCATTGCCTTGGCTGCTTATCTCTTCAGTAGGTTATATCTTCACTACGTTAACACAAAGCATATTGTTTATCAATCTACTCAAAAAGGCTTAGCAAAACTAGACAATTGGCAGAGTCTAAACGCGAAAGCTGAGACAGAGAAAGATACAAGAATAAAATCCATGCATGCTGCCATAAATTTTCAAGCCATGCATGCTGACTCAAGTTATTACGTAATGTCATGGCATATGCCAAGATGACAGCCATCTAAGGTTGGCTTACACTTATTAAAATATATAATAAAGTTGGTAAGCACTAGGTCTAGATCTTTATAAGTAGAGTGACGATGGGCATGGCAATTAGACCTAGCAACAGATCTATTGCACAATAATAAAATTCTCCAGCTCTTCAGAAAGTAAAATGGGAGCTTGTTTATTGCTCTTCATCTCTGTCTGCTTAGTCCTCTTCCAGTTCCATATGCATGGAGCCCGGTCTATGCTAGGAAAAGATCCTACTCATGGGTTCATCTCTCTCCCTCTCAACTATTCTAACTTTGACATCCAAAGACCATATGATTTGGCAGTCAGTGACAGATACAGCTTCATTGATGGATTCATAAACTATGGGTCCTGTCTACAGACAAGCCACACTCAATTACAAGCCATACTTCTGCACAAACAGAGATTCAGATTAAAGTAGGGTTACCTTCATTCAAACTGATCATAAAGATGTGTATGAGTCACAACACACACGACTCAAAATAAGTAATGCTGTCACCGCATGCTAACTAGCATCTTCCAACATAAATATTACATCTAACTGAGTCCACAAGTGCTTCTTGGTCTTGGCTGGCTTAAACTTTGAAAGTGAGATCCAATATATGAACCATTGGGCAATGAGTGTAATCTCATTTATATTAGAATTACTCTTCGCTAGTTAGAGTTTGGCTCTCATCCAATTTATTTTATTCACCTTTAAATTTGCTACATGGCTGGCAAAGTTACCTAATCTAGATATTAAATTTGTGCGAGGGTATTAAATAAAACCTGACTATATGGATTAGACTATTATATATCACTATTCAGGAGGGAAGACTAGGAGACTAGTATATGCCTCAAGTATTTCTGATGATGTTAACATTTCTCTGTCCTTCATAATTAACAAGGTTATTTTTCTTCATGTAGGGATATGATTATTCTTCAGGTGAATGGCAGTTTGAAGGGCATGTGTCCCAAGTGGGACATCAGGAGCGTGTATCATGCAAGTCTTTGGTTCGAGTAAGAGGCCGACAACTCTGATGCTAAGGGTCTACAGTGGTACAATCATGTATTATCGGTCATTGCTCATAGCTGATGATATCTATGGGCGACAACTCTGCATTGGTCAGCGTTTTCATTGATGGAGATCTCAAGCTAGTTGCTAATGATACAGGGGGGGCTTCTCATTACTTTAAATGTGGTGTTTACATGCAAAATAATGCTTCCTACTTATGGAATCCCGTTGGAAGGGAATCAAGGTCTTGAAGTTATCTGATTGAAACAAGGCAGGATAGCCAGGCTCCAAAATATTAATAAGATTCTGTGTACAAAACCACGGTGTGTTCATCTGTGCAAACTGTCAATTGGTTCTGTTGGGGATTAAGGAGCACACAAACAATAACCACCCAAATAATAAGAAGGGCAAGCGCCAACACAACACGAAGAGTTTTACGTGGTTCGGCCAAACTTGACTACATCCACGGTCTCTCATCCACTATCTTCACAAACCAATATGATCATTACAATCGATACAAGTTTTGCACGGACAGACTTGAAAACCCTCGCACATCTCACATGATCTCTCAAGGAACCTGAGAACACCTATCACTCAAGAGCTCCAAGAGGCTATCATCACCTCACTCATAGACCCCAAGAGCACCGATCACTCAAGAGTTCTAAGAGGATCCTCCCTCTCACCTAGAGGATGACCTTCTCTCAACAAACTCACATCCTTTTATATAGTCTTTCTCCTTTACTATTTCTAATGACCAATTAATACTCTTGGCAATTTCCAAGAGCAACCTTCAAGCTTCTAATGCATGCACCATTCAAACTTTCCGTCCTCTGCATTCTCCAATGTTGACTAGCCTTTCAATCTTCCTAGTCAATACAATGGACTCGTTCCTCATTTATGAGATTTGGGGAGAATACCAATAGGTTCTTAGGACAAATTAAACACAATACAAATTTTATTATCTAATTTTAGACTGCTAAATATCAAGGAATTAGATTCCACGATATTAACCAATCAATTTCTATTTCAACAATAGATGAAATTACATACGAATATGAGACTGTTATCTAAATGACTAGATGACAAAAGTCCTTTCCTATTCAAACTATAGGTTTTTTATAACAAATTTAAAAGTAGCATGCACCTTGCAGTCGACAAGACTTGCTCTGAGTTGGTGCTCTTGTTCTTTCTATTAAGACTTTCATTTCTTTACTCTCCGTTAGCTTCTGAGACAAGAGTTAAGTGAATCAAGAAATTAACTTTCTCCATTTCTCCATTAAATATGAATATGGATATTTATGTGTATATACATGAAGATGTGCACAGTAAAAACTAGAGTAGGTAGTAACAGAGAATAGAGAAACAATTCATAATGATGTGATCAGAGCATCTTGTATAATATTATGACAAGAAAATTTCCATATGCACTTGCAAAAGGAAAGCAATTATTGCTATATACATCTGATTATCAAACATATGCACACGCAAACTAACTTCTTTGAGAAATGTCAGAAAATAAAAGTAAATTAAAAAGGAAAAAAAACTGCCGATTTCATCAACAGATCGGCTATAAATTGACTTTATTATAAGATAATCATGGGGTCAAAATCTGCACAGAGGAATTAAACATAAAACTTCCAAATTCTTAGCTTTCGGGTCACTCCAAAGTTTATTTACCTTTTTAAGACGAAGTTTCGCATATTATGTGATTCTGAAATAACCAGAGCACAACTATTCATTATATTCAGGAGTATTTTGTTTTCTATCTGAAAATTAATATTTAATTTTTGGTTTTTCTGCCTTATTCAGGGAAGAGACCAGATTATATAACAGCAAATATATTAAGCATACATTTCGATTCCCAAGTTCAAATAGATTGAATACGCGTCAAAATCATATCTATTGTGATGAAACAAAAAAAAAATCTATCGAAGCATATATTACAAGAGAAGCACCCCATTTCTCTCAGCAATTATATGAGCAAGCACCAATTATTAGTTCTTTAATTCAAGAACTGGAACTAGCATAAGCGTGAAAACAAAGCATCTTCTTCCATTCGGCAACATGAATGTTTTTACTCTGCTGACCTCTAAGCCTTCCTAGAAACTAACCACTCTGACAAATACATTTCTATGTATACATAACCTGCTCCTTCATTACTCTCCTATAAACCCCCTTACGCCCCTCTAGTACCCACACCATCTGGCCTCCCATATCCATATAATTCTCTTAAAATGACTTCGGTTACTTGGTTTCTTTTAGCATCGTTGCTTCTCTCAACCTGATGAAAGAAACTCGTCTCTTCTGAAGTGCTAATCCCACTGATGGCTTTACAGCCATGCCATTAACTGAAAGGAGTTTTCATATGCAATGGCCATACAGCCTAAAGCTCAGCGATCGATACAGCTATGTCGATGGAGTACATGGGCTTTGGGTGTATTCAACTGACAAGCCATTCAACCCAACCACCACAACAAAACCACAAACTGAAATCTGCATACGTGTCATTTCTGATACTCTATGAACTTTGAAAAAAGTAGCTTTAATTAATACCTATTACCTAAATTTTCACCAGAATCAGATTGACAAAGAATGTTCAACAAGTTGTTGATCTCATCCTTGCTTTGTTGCAGGGATATGACTACTCTTCAGGTGTATGGCAATTTGAAGGCTATGGCTTTGTGCCCAATGGTACCAGTGGTACAGCAATCATTGTAACACCCCGCCCCGGAATCTCGGAGTCGGTACGCTATTAGATCTGATGGACTGGCCTCACAAACCACCACATGTCTTTTCAGCATGTTTTGTCCTCACTCACGCGCTCTCTGAAAAACTTCCCAGGGAGTCACTCATCCTAGAATTTCTCCAGGCCAAGCACGCTTAACTTTGGAGTTTCTAAGAGTTGGGTTCCCGAAAAAAAGATGCATCTTGGTGGTATGAGTATTCCGATTAAATCTATCAATACTAATCACATCACCCTCTCAAGGGTTGGGGTATTACAAACTCCCCCACTTAAACTCACAACGTCCTCGTTGTGCCAAATCATATCATCCAAGACCGTACCATCCGTGTGAGATTCTAGAGGTGGCTCCTACGGCCTCAAGAGGGTTGAGGTGGCTCCCGCCCTTTTGACGTAGCACTTTGCGCCGCATAGCACTTAGCTCTCACAATTCCGGTTGGCTTGGCTCTGATACCATTTGTAACGTCCCGCCCCGGAATCCCGGAGTCGGTACGCTATTAGATCTGATGGACTGGTCTCACAAACCACCACATGTCTTTTCAGCATGTTTTATCCTCACTCACGCGCTCTCTGAAAAACTTTTCAGGGGGTCACCCATCCTAGAATTTCTCCAGGCCAAGCACGCTTAACTTTGGAGTTTCTAAGAGTTGGGTTCCCGAAAAGAAGATGCATCTTGGTGGTATGAGTATTCCGATCAAATCTATCAATACTAATCACATCACCCTCTCAAGGGTTGGGGTATTACAATCATGCAGATCCATCACACTACTGATGCAGCTACTATACTAATGCTGATGTTTGTTGATGGTCAACTGAAGTTTTACCATAGCACCTTGGTGGAATCAAACATCTATGGTAGGTGGATGAGATTAAATGTGATACATGACGTGGATGCCAGTAAGATAACTGTGCTCATCGATTGTGTTAAAAAGCTACAGATTGAAGGGAAATGGTCCAAATACTTTCTATTTCAAGTGTGGGGTTTATGCCCAGAGGGATGAAGCTCAGTACATGGAATCAAGGTGGAGAGGTATCAGAGTACTAAAGAATAATGGGTGAAGTTATAAGACAATAATTCAAACTATCATTATATGATGGAAGATCAAACTCTTCATGAATTAATGTATGTTAAAGAAACATGTGTATCCCAGTTATTAATAAGAAACACTTATGTATGGCACCAAACAGCCTATTTTCTTAGCTTCCACCAGGCAAAATATATTTAATTATATAAAAGAGATTCAAATGGAATATGCATACAGATTTTCTGGAGGTGTCTGAATATATTACCTTATCAGAATGACAAAAAAAGAAAATACGAAACAAGCGGCTGGAAAGGAAAATATAACAACAGCTGGACAAGCTAGCCATATGTGAGGCATGGACCATGGAGAATGGACCAGTGTTTCAAACCTAGATCATAACAGCCTATCTTGACCATCAAAGAACTGCATATTTCTTGAAACCAAATAAAGGATAATCTGGGTGAACTAACAGAGTGAACCAAACAGCGGTTCCTATCCTCGTAAAAGAATTTATAAAGTAGCAATCAAAATGTCATTATAATATAACCTTGTGGTAAAAATCTGCACAAGTGGCAAATCCAAAATCTTGAACTTTGTTGCATGTAGATCGCAGGGGCATATTTTATTTACTTTCTCAAAATGAAGGTACACATTGTATTTTATTTTGAAATCACCAGAGCACATTTATTCAGTGTATTCAGTAAATTTTACTTTGTACACAAAAAAATTATTTTGCTCTTTCTACCCTCTCCAGTAAAATAAATCAGATTTTGTACACATATAAAGCATATATATTGATTGAAGAGATGGGATAGAGTAAATGTATGTCAAAATATCATTGTGGTTGAGCTAAAAACTGAACTATGTTAACACATCTTACAAAGGAGGCAAACCCTACTTCCAAGGAAATATATAAGCATCAAGTAATATTTTTATAGTGCAAGAACCAGAATAAGGATAAGGTTAAAAACAAAGCCAGTTCTTTCTGGTCATGCAATCTACATGGCCATACAATCTAAATCTGAGTGATAGGTACATCAACATTGATGGAGGACACAAGCTCTGGGTGTATTCAACTGACAAGCCATTCAACCCGACCACCCAAACAAAACCAAATCCGCATGTGTAATTTCTGATACTCTTTGAAGAAAGTAGTTTTAAGTTTTAACCCAACTTCTTTCACTAGAATTAGATTGATAAATAGATTTAGAAAATTCCTAATTCCTGTCTTTAATTTGGTGGGGGGATATGACTATTCATCAGGTGTATCATGGCAATCTGAAGGTTATGGCTTTGTGCCGAAAGGCACTAGCAGTACATCGATCGTGCAGATTCGTCGCGCTACATACCCACCTACTGTGCTAATGCCCATGGTTGTAAATGGTCATTTGAATTCTACCACAGTACCTTAGTGGAACTAAATATATATGACAGGTGGGTGGGGATAAATGTGGTACATGATGTGGATACCAATAAGATAGCTATGTTCGTCGATGGTGTTCAAAAGCTAGAGACGGATGGCAATGGCCCAAATGCCTTCTATTTCAAGTCTGCAGTATATGGCCAGATAGACGAAACTCATTACATGGGGTCTAGGTGGAGGGATATCAGAGTACTCAAGAAAGACAGTTGAAGTAGTTAGACAGGTAACCATTTAGAAAACTAATGCATTATATGATGGATTATCAAACTCTTCATGGGTGATGTATGTTAATAGTAAGAAACACTTATGTAACAATATTAATCTGCCTGCTTTCTATTGTTCCAACTAGAAGATGAAGAAATCGAAAAGAGATGTATATACAAATCATCCATAGGAGATTGCCCAATCCATATGATACGAAAGAATAATCTGGAAAGCAAGAAGCTAAAAAGGAATATACAGCCCAGCTTGAATACAAGATAGCAAGACTAGAGAATAGACCAGTACTGTGAAAATGGGACCTAGAACCACCTGCTTCACCTAGGGGTGCCAAACGGTTCGGATATATCCGAACCAATCCGCATCCGTATCTGAACGGATGCGGATATGGTAAGCTAATTTTGAAACCGGACGGATACGGTTTCGGATACGGATCCGGTTTCGGATTTTTTTTCGGATACGGATTCGGATACGGATATGAGGGTTACGGATACGGATATCCGCAATGTAATAATGATTCGGGTAATCGGGTCCCAAATTTATAGTTACAAACCCGCTAACCCAAAACCAAAAGTACAAAAGAAAAAAAACCCTAGGCTCTCACCCTCAGTCTGCCTCCAGTTCTCCACTCTCCATCTCCAGTTCTCCACGATTCTCCAGTCCACTCCAGCCCTCAACCTCAGGTCGCCTCCCTCAACCTCAGGCCGCCTCCGCCCTCAACCTCACCTCTCCCTGCCTCCCTCACCCTCAGGCCGACTCCGCCCTCAACCTCAGGCCGCCTCCACATTTGTTAGCGTTTGATGTTTATTACTTGTAGTATTCTAATGGAGTTTACATTGTTCGAGTGATTTCTTGTAGGCACAGAGATCTGAGATGTTGTGATACGGTTTTTTTTCTTTTCTTTTTTTTTGGGTGCAGATTATAGTATAGTTTCACATACTTATGTTGGGGGTTCTAAAAGCAATGTCATGTGCAGACTTTGTGAGGAAAGAGGATGGAGACGATTGGTGTTGAAATCCTATGGATTAGTAAATTAAATGCTGGGTAGCAGCAAAAGAAGTGATAAGAGAATTATTTTTTCCCTTCATTTTTCTTAATAATTACTTACTCTAGATCAATATCTGGGAAATCGAGTTAACTCACTTTTAAGTAAACCAAAGCAACAAGATTATGAGTCATTCTTCCATAAATATCTGATCATAGAAGTAAACAATTCAACTTTATTATTATTATTATTATTTATACTAAAAAAGTCAAATATCAAATCAAATTAGTCACCAAATCAATTTGTTATAATTATTATTATTTATACCAAAGCAATCTGATCATAGAAGTAAACAATTAGTCACCAAAACAAATTAGTCACCAAATTAGTCACCTCATAGAAGTAAACAATTAATCCATGTTGGCCTGGTCTACAGTCAAATATCAAATGAAATTAGTCACCAAGACATAGAAACTCCAAGACTTGATCGCTGACGACCATAAATTTCTAAGTTAGAGAAGAAATATAAAAAAGATCATGTCTGAACTTTTTTGCCTTCAATTTTCAATTCATATATCTTTGAAATTCTAGATATGATTGTTGTAGTTTGGTTATAATTCCTGACACTATTGTTTTAGTTGGGTTGTGCTACTAAAGATTTTGGATGAAGATTATATGTCTAATAAATTTGTGCTCAATTTTAGTTTTCAACTGATGGTTTTGGATGAAGATTATATGTCTAATAGATTTATGTCAAATATCCGTTTATATCCGTGATCATATCCGATCCGATTCTCAAATATCTGAACCGTATCCGTTTCCGATAAATACGGATATGGTTAAGGTTTTTTCTTACCGAAGGTGATCCGTATCCGTTTATAAAAAGCGGATATGGATATGGTAAACGTCATATCCGAACCGTATCCGCTCCGATAAAACCCTTCACCTGTCCAAGCTCACTAACCACCCAGTAATTTCCTGGAAACTAAATGATAAATGTTTTATTACTGAACTGGAGTGGACTACCCCAGTGAATTAACCCGCTTTCTAAAACCTGGTTCAGAAAAGTGATAAGAATTTATTTTGTTGATCTAATATGCGCCAAAACTTGAAAAGGGGATTGGGAACATGGTCAAACAATGCCAATTAAGATTATAAATTGTTAAATGAGGCATAATTTGTTTATTTTTTATGAATAATTAGAGAGAGAACCCAATGGGTCCCTCTTAACTACCTCTCTTCTCTAACATTTATCCCGATATGAGAATGCCTCGCTCTCGATCCTAACTAAACTCGTAACCCCAATAAAAAATCACCGAAGGGACTCCACTCGCTCTTTCGCATCCCGGCTTAAATAATCCTTAAAGAAAACCTAATATCCAGAATTTAATAGTAGAACAAATGAATTTAGAGAAAATTTATGGTTTAATTCAATAATCTTCTCTACAATTATGAGAGTATAATACACAAACACGTAATTAAGCAAAAACTAACCTTATAAGTGCAATGTCCGTTACGATTCCAGCCGCATATAACATTGAACGAAATACGATGCAATTTTCTAGTTCTCTCGATACGAAATCGCGAAAATTTCGGTTCTCTGTCAAATTCGCACATTGAAATTGTCAATTTTAAGCAGTGATTTGGTACTAAATTACGTAATCAGCAAAGAAAGAAGAACCCTAGCCTCCGCTTACCATTCTGATGAGGATCTTCGATTATTTCTTGAAGACCTAGAACCGATGGAGATGAAACCCTAACATTTTCTTCAAAAGCCCAAAAATCGGCGCCAAAATCGTGAGTGCCTTTGCATTTTAGCTGTGGGCCCGTCAACAGCGGGCCTAAATTTCCATATTTGGGTCATCAACGGGCCTTTCAGTGAACTTGAGTTAGCCCATTAAGGCCCAAGAAGTTCTCCCTAGTTCTCATTTAGTAGTAGAGAGGTTCCTATTGAAAAAAAAACAAAGGACATACAAATATGAAAAATGACGTTCATTTATATATCTACTCAAGAGTATCATAATTACTCGTTAAATAATAGATGATTATAATTAAAAGTTGAACTTCTCAATTTACAACAAGATGTATCTGAATCTGATAAGATAACCACTTATTATATTGTTTCATTATAGATTCAAATAGCTTAGCGTGAATGCACGAGTGATAGGGTATTAAGCAACTCTAAAGAACTAGTTTCAGTGGATACATGTATCGTCCGAAAACTTATTTTTAGTTTAGCAAAGCTTGAGCCAAATTTAATTAGTTTTTTTATTAAATTTTAGCATTTAAACTAGTGTCTTTTTTAATTTATTTATTTATCCATCTCTACGTGAATCAACACTTAATCTAGGTAATTAAAAACAACTCTTGTTCCAATCTTGTTTTGGAATTTTCAAACATAGCCTGTCATTGATATTTTAAGAGTAATGATACAGCGACCCAAACTCATGGGACAGGGGAGACAGGTGAGGTGTCCCCTCTTCATTGCTCCATGCATTGTTCAGTATATCTTTAAATATTACGTGTGTGAATCCATTTTTCCCATACACAAGGATTTCCCTTAAGAATTGTGACTTATGTACATTCTCTAACAAATCAAGAAGATAAACCTTAAAACTTATGTACAAGCTAGCCTAGCCTATCACATCATCAAAAACTAGCTAATCCAACTAGGGTTTAGACATCATCTCCTTGATCACCAAAACCCTAGCTCTATTAATAGTAACAAGGCACAAACAAACATGCTCTTCAAGCTCCTCCACTTGCCTCGTAAACCATCTCTCATTCTTCCTTAGCTCTTTCACAACCTCTTCAAGAGGAAACTTATCCTCTCTCCTCTCCAATGAGAACCTTATCATCTCCTTCTTGTGCTCAATCTCATCATGAAGCCTAGCCACAATTCTGCTCACTGTATCAAAATCTCTGTTCAGTATATAAGTCCCTTTCGCCGCAAAATCAATTTGCTTCCTCAGCTTCCTCCAATATTTACACTTGAAGCAATTTAAGCTTGATGTTTTATTCTTGAATTGATTTGGAGAGAGACCCATAATAGCTGGACCTATAACAAGTCCAGAGATTGAGTGCACTGCAATGCCGATGGCTATAACTGCGCAAACGCTGCAAGCCACTGTTAGACAAACCCCTGAGGCCTTCTTGATGAACTCTATCAGCTTAATTCTCCTTGTTGTTTTCTTCCTCTTTGATTTGAGACAGTTGAGTATAGAGGAGAAATTATCGCAGATTTGTTTGAAATCTTCGGGGTTTGGATCAGCGAATGGGCTTCTTAATTGAGAGAAGGAATCAAGCTCCGCGATTGCTGATTTGTACTGCTCTGATGAGTAATGGAGAATTCTTTGTAGGACATTGAAATTGGTTTGAGTCTCATTGATGCTTCTTAATAGTTTGCTGCAGATTCTTGAGGCTTGAGCGCTGGTTTCAAAGTAATGGAGCATGAGGTTTTTGAGGTTTGATGAGTTCTGGGAGAATGATTCGAGGATTGGAGGTATAATGTGTTGCTCTGGCTCAAGAAGGATATCCATTTTGTTGATGCTTGATCTAGGAGAGCTTGGTAATGGCTCATTGACGAGTAGTTGGGCTTTTGTGAAGAATTCGATGTAGGAATGAGTCCTGAATGCATGAAGGTATTCCTCGTTCACGCTGATGCTTTTGCGTAGATTGTCCGAAAAGTTGTCATCATCTGAAATAGAGTTATAAAGTTTATATGTTTAAGAGCTGGAGACTTAGAAGTTTCATTTTCTCAACATATATCATGAAGCTTCATTTTCTCAACATATATCATTATTTTCCACCGTAGATATTTATTATGAAAAATTATTAATATATGCAGTTAATGTATCGACTGATATTTGAGTTATGTTTCTAGCTAGACAATTCATGACAGAACTAAAGAGATCAGAATTATCGACTGATATTTGAGACTTAGCTGAATTTGTTGATTGACTGCTAAGCAACTTCTCATTTTTCTCAATATAAGTCATTTTCTTGAGATCTATGATGGACTAAAGCACTTTTCAGGTTTAATTTGATGTAACAGGTTCTGACATATACATTTCTAATAAATTAGCAACATATGTAGTTAAACTATCGCCTTGTTTGAGTAAATGTATATTTGGATTAAAAGGTAAAATCATCAAATGCATGATATTGATCAGATAAGCATATGAACACTACTGAGAGAGAGCACTATATAGAGTTAGAAAGGAAATAAATGAACAAATAAAAGAACACACCTTTGGCTACCTTGGAACTGCTCGCCCATCCCCGCATCTTCGATTGCTTCAGAAGTTTAACCAAAGAAAGCAGAGAAAGGTGTCCTTGATATATCAAGCTCTGAATTTGTTTCTCTTAAGCAAGAAATAATTGCCAACAAAAGGAAATGAAATGCAAATATCAAATAAAGAATTAGCTGAAAACAAATCGAAGGAGGCTCAATTGGGTTTTAAAGTGACTAAAAGGTGGCTGTGTATCTGGATTTATGCCTTGAATTCGCGCGCTTTTTCTCTAATGTGATCCAAATAGAGAGAGAGAGCTTTACTTCTCCAAGTTGTTTGAAAAGCCTCTCTTTCTCTCTGCAAGCCTTGTGATTGTCGACCTCCTCTCTGGTATCTTCTCATTGAAAAGATTGAGGACTTTGAGTGTTGAGGTATTTGAGCTTCATTTGTGTATGTAAATGGACTTGTCTAAGTTCATTATTTACAACAGTACTCCTTGGATGTTTGAGTCTCAGTCACTCAACCTGTATTCACTGTGTATGCATTCATCAGGTTAAGAAATTTTTACCCAGCTGGTTGATGATTGTCAACTTAAGACTAAGGATTTTATTATTAGTGATCTTTTAATCAATTCACAAAATGCCCAAAACAAGGATATAGCCTAAATGGAAGAGCTATGAATCTTTTTTTATCAGCATCGCTATTCATATAATTGTTCATGTTTTGCTGCAATAATTTACTGTAGGATTATCGAATCATCATTATCTTCTTTCCTTCTTGTATTATCAGTTTCTTAAAAGCTTTTATGCGCGTTGAGTTTTTACTGATATCAACATAGGCCAATATGCAATGCAAAGACTAAAGAGTGGCATTTTGTTGATTTTGTTTCGATCGATGCACGGGTATAGTTCACAGAGATGCCAGAAGTTGCCAACATAGCAACACAGTTAAAAAGCACCGCAGGCTATTATAACAAACCCTTGATTCTTGCACGCCAAACTGAAGTCACCATCAAAGGGATCTCCCTCTCACGTGATGTGTGGATATGTACTTGCTGACTCATGCCTCAGTTTAAGGGAAGAAACAAAGTGAGAGAAACTATACAAGCTAAAGGAGCCTATTTAATTCCTTAACAAGATAGGGGTCTTTAAAGGGAGAGATATGAGATATCTTCTAGTTCATTCAGGAAGGAGATTGAGATTGGGTTTTTTGAAATATCGCATGCGTGGAGATATCAACTAGTCTATGCGTAGCAAGTTTCATGTGCTTCCCATCTCTCAATTTTTGTTCCCATCCCCCCTTTAAGTCTATCTAGTACATTAGATTTCCTTTTGGTTTATTCGATTTTTAGGCTCTTTGGCAAGGAAAGTATTGTGTGCCCAACTATTTAATACACACACACATACGTTCATACATGCATGCTTGCACATATATCTATATATCTATATATATGAGAAAAATGGGTATGCTTAGTACCAAGCATAAGTTTTTATGTTTGGTAGTGAGTTGACATATTCTCCTCCACTTATTGAAATCGGGGTCCACATTCACATGACTTTGGGAGTGATTGAGAATTGGAATGAGTGGATGGGAATATGACTGTAGGTTGTCTAAAAATCATAATAGATAGTTGATCCCCCATCAAACACCGATGATGGAAGTTACAATCTGACGACTTCCAGAAGGCTACAATTTAAGGACTTTCACGTAGAAGGCTACAATCTGACGACCTTCACGACAACTGATGAAAGCTCTAATTCAACAGCATTCACAATCAACATCGGGAGTATAATCTGACGACTCTCATATTTTCAAGGAGCCAAGACGAAGATTACAAGAGGACGATCTGTGCAAAGCTCTAGCAAAAGAGACTACAAATTGACGGTCTCTTCATATTAGAATGCAGATATCTCTCAAACCGTAAGGAATTTGGCGAAACGGAGGAAGCGAAACGAAGCCTTTAGCTTGGTTCGAATGGCCCCGTCTCGTCTAGATAGTCGATTTTCATATATAACTCGTCCAATTCCGACTTACGGTTTGAAAGTTATGATCTGTTCTTCGTAGCAACTTATGTTCTGAAGTCCGTCTGCAGGACCGGACTTCGTCAGAACATTGGACTTAGCTTGAAGCTCGCCAAGCCCGCCTAAGGTTCGCCTCTGCATTACAGAGTCAATACGCACAGGTCGAACCAGCGTTATAACCTCAAAACGCAGAGGTTATCCTTGTGATATAACATCAAAACGTAGAGTTACGGCCCAACTCTGCGTTTTCAGCCTAAAACGCAGAGTTCACCTCTAAAACGGTCCAACTGTGCGTTTTCAGCCTTTAAACAGGCCCAACTCTGCGTTTTCAGCCTAAAACTCAAAGTTCATCTCTAAAACAGCACGACCTGTGAGTTTTCAGCCTTTAAACAGGCTCAACTCTGCGTTTTCAGCCTAAAACGCAGAATTCATCTCTAAAACAGCACGACCTGTGCGTTTTCAGCCTTTAAACAGGCCCAACTCTGCGTTTTCAGCCTAAAACGCAGAGTTCATCTCTAAAACAGCACGACCTATGCGTTTTCAGCCTTTAAACAGGCCCAACTGTGCGTTTTCAGGCCTAACTCTGCGTTTCAGGTCCAGAAATGCACAGTTCAGGCCCAGAACGTTGTTTTCAGCGTTTTGACTCGTTCAAAGCACTAACAGGATGGTTTCAA
The DNA here is from genome assembly GCF_001876935.1 of Asparagus officinalis. NCBI lineage: Eukaryota > Viridiplantae > Streptophyta > Magnoliopsida > Asparagales > Asparagaceae > Asparagus > Asparagus officinalis. The sequence goes on along the minus strand of NC_033802.1, from coordinate 2,329,870 downwards.
GACCGTTTTCCCCACGATTTGGGGATCTGTTTAAGAGGGGGCGGTTACACCCTACTCAGCCCATTGAGGAGCAAATTAAGGGGGCAGTTACCACCCGTAACCCCCTATAAATACGAGAAACTCAATTGAGTTAAGGGAGGAGATTTTCTCTCATCAACAAAGGGAAATTCGGTCAAGGGCTGGCTTTTTGGACCTGAGGATTGGCAGCAAAGAAGAGCATTCGTTCTTCGACTGGATATTTAGAGGTCGACAATAGGAGCTTCTTTATTATTGGTTTATTAACCGAACTTTCGGTTTAAATCAACTCTTTCATAGAGATAAACTCGCTCTGAGTTATTAACTCGTTAAGAGTTATTTTTAAAGACTTGCCACGCAAGTTCTCCACAGGGTCAAATCGTGAGGAGAAAATCACGTTCCAGTGAATCAAAACGTTCGGATCGTCAACGAGAAGCAAACTCGACGCGAGCATTCGAGAAAGGCATCTCATCGCCACCATGAAGAACCCAGAATTAAACAAAGGGGAGAATCAAATTCATTCTCCTCTCTTTTGTAATCGGAATCCAAATTATAATTGATTTTGAGAGGAATACAAGTCAAATTTTCTTTCATTGTCTTTTTACTGTAAATTTCCAACAAACAATGACACCTCACTACCAAGCATAAAATTTATGCTTGGTACCAAGCATACATATATATATATATATATATATA
>NC_033802.1:2294702-2329092 GCF_001876935.1 Asparagus officinalis | reverse complement strand
ACCCCCCCCCCCAACACGCTTCAGATCAAGTCAAAAGGTGACATCAGTTGGCCAAACCCAGAGTCGAATTCTGAGCTAAATTCGAACTCATAGGAGAAGTTCGCCAACTAACGAACTTCGCTCAACTTCGCCCACATAGACCAAGTCATCCACTTCCGAAGAAGACGCGCGCACTTTAGAAGCGACCCTCGCCCACGTCCGTAGCGATCTTCGCCCACGTCTTCAACGAACTTCACCAAGCCTGCGAAATTCGCCCAAATAGTCGTTTTAAAGCTATTTTTGGGGGATAATTGTTCCTCACTAACTCCTACTTTAATGGCCACTTAATCCACATTTAAGGGGACCATTAACTCTCTCTTTTAGCCTATAAAAGAAGAGAAAATCATCCACTTTAGACAAAGACGAGACGAAGGGGGAGACAAATAGAGACACCTAGACACACATATACACACGCACACGTGCAGAGATATACTTGAGGTATTGCTAAGAGAAGGCTGAGCTGGCTTCCAAGCGATTTGATCCTCATAAACAGCAAAAAGACCCATCGTCTTAGTCAGCGAGTCAACAGAGTACAAGAACGATGTTCCACCGGCACACGGAAAAGAACCCCAAGAAAAAATAGAATTTTTCTTTGTTTCACTACATTTTCCATTTTCTTTGTTGTAAACTATGTCAATTACAATTTAATACACACACATATATATACATACGTATGTATGTATATGTGTGTGTGTGTTCATGTATATACATAACATACATATGTGTATGTGTGTATATATATGATACTATTATAAAAGGGTTACCGTGTTAAAACATTTCTTTCCGAAATACCCTCCAACACATCTATTCATACATATATGAAGATACATACATGCTCAACTTTTCATAACCTTCTCATTGCTTGCACATCCATGCATACATACATGATGACATACATACAATTTTTCATAACCTCCAAATTGATTGTCATTAATTTTTAAACTAAACACTCACTCATAACACTCCTCCACTAATTCTTGGTACACTAAAAATAAATTTATTTGCACTAATGATGAGAAAAAAGTTAAAACAATTCCTTTCCTACCAAATCACTATAAATAATAATAAAATTTCATCATACTTCTCCAATCAACATTCCAATTCATAATTAAAATTTAGATAGAGAAAAAAGAGTCAAATCTAGCTTGCTTTTCTCCTTGATGCTTTAGCATCATAGAGCTCCCTTTCTCTATAATCTTTATAATTTTCATATCCTTTTATTGATCAGCATTGATATGCACTGAGATTTTTAAGGCATTCAATGTTTTTTGCCTTTTTTTTGGAGATGATGTGAATATATGTGATTCATTTAATTAATAATAATTAAAGTATCTATCCATTTTCACATGTTGTTTTTGTCTCAAACTATGTTCGTGCGGGATTTTGTTAACTATGACGTTTTTGATGATTCCTTGATTACATGCATTGAATTCAAAAATTTAAAAAAAAACTCCTATCTTATTTATGAAGCTTATCATTTTGAGGCTAAATTTATTCTATATTAATAAGTTAATTATTATTAAATAAATAAATAAATTTATAAATATTTAAGTTAATTTAATAAATTACAAGGCACCTATAGATAATATCATTTAACTCGCAAAATGTCATAAAACCCTAGTAATCTATAGCGATCTCAGTAAGTCCCTTAAACTTTCGACAGTATTTAGAAAACTCTTCTTAATGGCGTTAATGCTGACTATCATCTTTTTCACATGTAGCTAAATTTATGGAGGTTGATATTTTTGCTAATGAAAATGGTATTTCACGCTTTTAGGGTTTTTTTAAGAGTGTTAAAAGTTAAAAGGGTTTTCCTGAGAACCCAGAACTTAAGGAGGTTTCCTAATATTTTAAAAGTTTGGAAGTTTATTAGGAGGCTTTTGTTGAATATACGCTAGATAGAATGTATGTGACTGGAAAAATTGACTTGATATCTAATAAATTATAAATTGTAAATCAAACTAATTTGAAATACTATATATAATAAAAATATACATTAGGTACATAAAATTATCATTGCATATAAATAGGAAAATTGAAACACATGCAATGCACGTGCACCATACTAGTATATATGTATATGTGTGTGTGTGTGTGTGCGCGCGCGCGCGCGTGTGTGTGTATACACACACGCACGCACATATATGTGTGTGTGTGCACGCACACACTAACACACATATACATATGTATGTATGTATGTATGTATGCACACACATACGCACACATATATATGTATGTAGATACATATATATATGTGTGTGTACATATGTATGTGTACATACATATGTATATATACATATTTATGTATACATACATATATATATACATACAAATGTATATATATATTGAGAGAAGTGAATCTAAGGTGACACCCTAGGCTCCCACCTAAGGACGCAGCCTAAAATCACATCATTTCCTAATTTTTTTTGGGATCCGCTCCGTTGAACTTGATCTACACGTTCTTAAACCCAAACACACCAATTTTAGGATGAACTCGTCGTGTTTTGACCCTTTATCCACTCGCTGCAATTTTAACGGTTTTGAATGAATAGAACTTTTTACACGGCATGGTGACGCGCCTAAGGTGCGGCAGCCTATGGTGGCGCGCCTATTACGCGTCAATCCATGGTGACGTGCAAACTACAAGGAGCTACCGTGGCGGTTAAAAAAAGCAGTTATACGATAATTTTTAAGGTCCACGTGGCGACATATCAGAAAAAGAACGTGTGCTGACGTGGACAAGCGGTTAAACCACGAAAAAAGTGGTTAAAAGTCATGGGAGGACGGTTTCAAGCACGATGGGAACGTGGCTGTAACGGCCTCTTTGGTCGCGCCAGTCCACACTGGCGCGCCGCTACCGTGGCGGTTAAAAAAAGCAGTTATACGATAATTTTTAAGGTCCACGTGGCGACATATCAGAAAAAGAACGTGTGCTGACGTGGACAAGCGGTTAAACCACGAAAAAAGTGGTTAAAAGTCATGGGAGGACGGTTTCAAGCACGATGGGAACGTGGCTGTAACGGCCTCTTTGGTCGCGCCAGTCCACACTGGCGCGCCAATAGTCACGGCAGTGTGGACTGACGCGCCCAAAGAGCATCCAATTGATCAGTTATTTCGCCCCCATTTTCGTTATTATGCACTCCTATCCCTATAAATACCTCCCTAGACACGAAACAAAGGACGGAGAGCAGATTGGAGCTTAGAGACTTGAGATTTTGATAATTTTGAGGAAGAGAAAGAGAGTTTTCACCTTTCGTAAATAACGTTTGGTGATTCTTAGAGATCTAAGCTCAGACTTGATCTTTGGAAGAGTGAACAACTTACATCGATAAGATATTCACTTTAAATTCTTACTTCGTCTTACTTCGATAAACGAAGGAAGAATCCCTAAACCCTTTCACAATCTGTGATTTGGTGGTCCACGAGTCAAAGCACTCCCGGCACAGGCAAAGTCCTACAAAACAGGAGTCGATAAACGATTTCTGTGTTATTTTTCAAGAGAGTTGTAATTTACTTATTTTTTATTGTAGTTCTCTGTAAACGATTTAAGTTTTAATGGAATCGACAATGAAAACGACTTTCGACGAAAACAATGTATATATATATATTGTACTACTATTAATAGTATCCAACATGTGAATACTATCAACCCAATTTTAAAAATCGGAACCCAAAAATAAAATACCAAAATGATAGATGTGATCTACTACATATGAACAAATTAGAACAAAATTCGAAATGATTTCAACGTGTTTTGAATTATATATCAAGAGACGAAAAGTAACCAACTTTATGAAAATTCTGAAACGTTGATTTTGACAACATATTTTTTACGGGTTAATGATGATGAAATCCTTTAAAATTTTGTTTCTAACTAGTTCATGTGTAGTAGATCACATCCACTAGTTTGGATTTTTAATTTTGGGTACTAATTCCTAAAATTGGGTTGATAGTATCCGCATGTTGGATACTATTAATAGTAGTCTAGCTCAACTCTATGCATATTGTAGGCATCGAAAATTGCTTATAGGTCTTCACGAACAGTTCAGTGTTAAAGAGCGATGATGAACGTCACTATCTGGTTCACAGGAGTTTGACTGACGATTGAAGTAAACCGACGAACTACATGAGCTGACAGAATTTCGGGATAACGAAGGCACGGGCTAATCGAGAGCCCCGCGATGTTACAAAAAGAACAACGCCCTTCGTGTCTCGTCCATTCTACAGATAATCCAACAATTGGAGCTGATAAAACTCTTCGTCAGACTTCCAATGCACTTCGAATCACTAAAATCCGAGTTCGGACGAAGAAGTTACAGCGGAAGCGGACGAATGCACCTCAACGGAATGTCTCAGAAATTCCGAGACACCCCAGGGGTGTCTCGGATTTTCCGAGACACCCCAGGGGTGTCCCAACGCCCTAGGTGCCCTCTTGCCTATAAATAGGAACCTTAGGGCCTCATTTTGGAGGATCTGGATTTTTGGGAGAGTTGGCGAAGCCCTGCTGCAGAGAAGAGTGGCCGAGCGCTTCAACACAAGAGAGGTCTTCATCAGATTCGCATCACCCGTGTCCGTTCCTTAACATTACCCTTCGCCGGTAATCCTAAGAAGAGCAAATATCTCGCTTTAGCCGAGATAGGCGCTTCAAGCTACCCTTCGCCGGTAATCCTAAGAAGAGCAAATATCTCGCTTTAGCCGAGATAGGCGCTTCAAGCTTCTAAATCTCCTCGCAGATCGACGAAGCTCTGCCCGATTTTTCTGGAACATATCTGATTGCCAGGTAGTCCACGGATATCGACGTCCCCGTCACAGGCCAAAGACTCACGCAAGCAAGAGACGATAAACGGACCTTGCGTTTATTTTCAAGAAAGTTGTAATTTTTATTTTTGTTATTTGAATTCATTTGTAAACGATTAAAGTTCTAATGAAATCAATGATGAAGGCAACTTTCAACGAAAACACATATATTATTAACTTTCATTACACGTCATTTTCTACAGTAGAAGTTAAAGACTTTTTTAATATGTTATTAATATACATATTTGGTGCAAGTTTTGGTGCAATGGTAAGGTTGTTGTCTTATGACCTGGAGGACGTAGGCTTGGTCTCGGATTCAGCAACAAGTTTACATACATCGGATCCTTCCCAGACCCCACGTTGATGGGAGTTTAAGTGAGGTTGAAGTTATAAAATTATACACATTATCATTAAACGTTATCGACATCATCTAGAACTTCAATCAAGACCTACTCTAAATAAAACATTTTGAAAATGTTTGAAAATGAATTAAGTGGATAACTCCCATCTCTTATCGATCCTCCTAAAATAAAGGAGAAACATTCTCTTCATATATAATAGGCAGAGGAATATCTCAAAATTTTAACCTCCCTACGACATTCAAATTCTGTGCAACTCTCTCAACACCATCAGAGTAAGCAACCAGAACAGTAGATAAACTGCAAACTATGTATCAAATAAAGGCAAACCACGAATATTTGCATGGAGCAAGAATACATACAGCGAATATTTATAGTCTTACCGCACAAAATTCAATTCGTTTGGCGCATCATACACATACACAAAACCCAAATCCACTCTAAACTTCAGGAGGGTGAAGCACCCCACAATCATATTGAACAACAGCACTTATCCTAGGATAAACAAACCTATAGAAAACATGATCCCTGAAAATCCTAACAGCCCAACCCCAAAAGCCCAGATCCACCTTGTTGGACCCAGCCCGATGAGTACGAGCCCAAAACAAGACCTGAGACTCGCCATCTCCTCTCCTTAAACATACTTCCTCATTCCCTCCTCTACTTTACTCGTATTCTGTTTTGATCTCAATGCACCTCCAATGTTTCTTGCAAGAACGACTGCATCCTCGAGCGCAGAGCAACCGCCCTGACCGAGGTCAGGAGTCATCGGATGCATTGCATCTCCGACCACCATCCTCGAGCGCAGAGCAACCGCCCTGACCGAGGTCAGGAGTCATCGGATGCATTGCATCTCCGACCACCACCGTGACTGTTCCTTTATGATTGGACCCGGTGAGCATGGCCCACGGGTTTCGAAGCATGAGAGGAGCCCATGTTAGTGATGAGAGGTCTGAGTGTTCAACAACTTCAACCAACTGAATCGTATGTTGATTTCTATTCATTTATAAGCCGAATACTAAAATCTATTTTTTTTAGTATTAAATGAACGATCGAATCGAACTTAACCGAATATTTGAACGAAATAATAACCGAACTGTTTATTAATTATTTGGTTCACTTTCACCCCTATTTATCAGCACAACAACTTAAAAAAAACTCCCGCAAATATTAAGATATTTTATTTTGACCGCCCAACTTTTTTTCCCTTGTACCAGAATTTAGTGTGGTGTAATTTTTTATTGGGAAAATTCCCTCCATTCTCTACATTCTCCAAAGTTATTGAAGGTGTACGGATGAGTCCGTGTGGATCCTTGTGGGCACTTGCACCTACACAAAATTTAATTTTTAACTAATAAGTATAGAAATTGAAATTTATAGAGGCGCACCCATAAAACTTACATAGGTGCCTCCATAGAGTTGATAGTTATACAGATTTTAAAAGAATTTTTGTTAGAACTTAGCGGCATTTTTTGTTAGTTTAGTGATGAAAATGAAACGATAATGTGTTGCTATGAAAATGATAGAGAAAATAATTATGTCTTTAGAAATTACCAGTTATTTTATAAATAAAATGTTTAATTAGTATAACTTGTATGTATACATGCTCACATAAGATAATTTTTCTGGTTCCGTCCCTACACAAGTTTCAAACATCACCTACACATAATGTAAATACTAAAATACACTTCTAGGCCTCAGGAGGCTCAAGCACACCACAGTCATAGTCAACTGCAGCTCTTATCCTAGGAAAAACAAACCTATAGAAAACATGATCCCTGAAAACCCTAGCAGCCCAAGCCCAGAGCCCAGACCCGCCCTGTTGTACCCAGCCCGATAAGTACGAGCCCACAATAAGGCCCGAGACCCGCCATCTCCTCTCCTTAACGTACTTCTCCATGCCCTCCTCCACCTTCTTCATGGTGCCGTCGGACCTTATTAAAGGTCCGACGTTCCTCGCAAGCACGACTGCGTCCTCGAGCGCGGCGCAGCCCCCCTGACCGAGGTCAGGAGTCATCGGATGCATGGCGTCTCCTGCGACCGTAACCGTTCCTTTGTAGTTCGGCCCGGTGAGCACGGCCCATGGGCTCCTAAACATGAGAGGGGCCCACGATAATGATGAGAGGTCGGAGCGTTGGACGACGTCAAGGTATTGTTGAGGAAATGACTTCTGCTAGGATGAGCGAGGGGTCCCTTGCAAATTCAGCTGCCATGTCCTTCTCTGAAATAATAGCGCCCAGTAATTATCAAGGCCCAAAATAATTAAAAAAGGTCAACCACCTTTAGGAACATAGGAGTTGTTTTAATACGCAGAAAGTATAATTAATAACGGCAGTTAAATTTTATAAAGTAAATGGGACCCGTGTGTTGCTTCATACGCTGACCAGTTTGTTCAGACTGTTACGGTTCAAATCATCAACATATCCAGACCATAGATTACAGCCGATGGTGTGGATTTGTTGATGATTTGGACCGTTAGTACATTGAGGGACAGTAAATACAGAGATTTCTGATATTTTGGGTTGAGTTTCTGACATTGTAAATTTTTTTTCTGAGGTAAAATGTGTGAACATAAGGCATGCAAAAAACATAATCAGAAATTTTCTTCACATTGGAACTCTACCTCTTGCCGTAGTAGGATTGGTCATGAACCAGTATATCTCTTTATCACTGAGAGGAGCAAAACCGCCTCTTTTACCACCAGAAAGGAATTGATTGGCACCATATTTCAACCCATGGCCTTCAGGATATACAGACAACCCACGAACAGCTGACCGTCCAGAATTAATGGGAGCCGCCAGCCCCAACCATTGTGCCACCACAGAATGCACCCCATCACACCCAATCAAAACCTATCATTATATCGATCAACGGTAAATCCTTAATCAGAACCAACTACAGTTAGATAGATCGAATCATATAGGGGAAAAGGGAATTGGCGGAGAGGAGCAAGTGATTTTCTTAAGTTTGAGGTTGGACAACTCGAGCAAGTTCAAAGGGGCGCTTCTACAGGGACCCCAAATGGGGGATCCAATGGGAGGACATGTGAGTTGTCCCCCTCCAGTTGGATGATGCACATAAACAGTGCATCATCCAACCAGAGAAATTGTTAACACGCGCGATGAAATGATAAACCATGTTTTTTCCGGTTACCTTCGTCCGGATGATCGCTCCGTCTTCTAGATGCAGAACGACGGCGCTCGATGAATCTCTTAAAACCTCGGTCCTGATCGACGCTAGTTTCGAAGAAAAGCGAACGGTATCAGGCTTCAGCTCCTCGGCCAGCGCTTCCAACAACACCTTCCTGTGCACCGCTCGTGTTCCCAGCCCCCTCCCCGTTCCTCCCCTTTATTACAAAAAGATGGAGAACATCAAGATCCTTGAACGTACGCCTTAATCTTTTTTTTTTTAATGTAAGTTTTTTTTTTGTTTGAGAAATAAAACATGACTATTTAGTCTTGACATTTTCAAAATTTTCATCCGTCCTGATGTTCATCAAGGTCGATCATCTAAGTTTCTAGAATTTAGCATGAGGTTCTGAATTGAAAATGTAAATTAAAGAGCTAGGGAAAACGCAAGGGGCTAAACAAAACTTGCCCTTGTCTCCAACTTGAAAGTTATCCAAAATAGGAGAGAGTTTAATTATGTGGCCGTGGATTTTCTCAATTTAATCCTAAATAATAAAACTCCGTCAACAAATTAATCAAAAGTACCCGTTCTGGCCAAAACTGATCACAGACTGCTCCCCTGTCTCAAGATTAGTAACGCTTCCCCTGTTCACAAGAATCACAACACAAACACCATCAGCCAACAAACTCAATCCCTGGGGACTGAAATTTGAAAATAATAATAATAATAAATAAATAAATATAGATATATATATATTTACCCTTCCAGTAGTGGATATATTGAGGTGAGCTTATGAGCCACTCCGAGAGCATCGAGAGCGCGCCAAGCGTTAGGAGACAAGCCGAGAGCCGCGCCGGTGGTTCTGAGCTCATCTGATCCGCTGCGAACGCCGAGCCTCTGCAGCGCCAGCGCCGTCGCTATGCCGGCGATGCCTCCGCCTACGATCACTACCTCTTGCTCTCCCGCCATTATCGCTGAATTCGAAGAATCCCTTCATTTCGTTTCGCGGTTGGCATTTATAGGAAATGTTTGAGACTTGGAGTGGAAGAATGGTCAAAAGTTGAAGAATACATGGTCGTGGTTGGCGCAAGGAAAAAAAGTTACGTGTCAAAAGAAAATAATAAATAAATAAAGCTGTCAAAACTCTTATTAGAAGGGCATTTCAAACATAGGAAGTTTCCCGAGGTTCGTAAGAGCTTTGTGGAATTTAATTAGAGTTTCATTCAAACAAAATGATTGACGTGGTCAACATTAGAAATTCCTTCAGCTCTTCAAGTGTTTGGGTAACACAAACAAAATAAGCTCACAACTAAAGGAAGAATCCAAACAATCATAGTAATTAATTTGGAAAGATTGCACGTGCTTATAATTCCGTCATGAGCAATATATAAGGTAGATGCCCCTGGCTCCATATATTTATGAAAGAGGATAAATTTTTAAAAGAGACCCATTTAGACCTTTATTCCCAAAAAACGATCTCATTCAAACAAAATTGTAAAAACCGACCTAGTTTTAGCTTCAGCGCTGAAACTGGGTCGGTTTTTAATTTTTTTTTTCAAAAGTTTAGCAGATCTACTAAACTTCACGAGAGTTGTTCACATGAGTTCAACTCCCGTGAAGTTTTGAAAAAAAAAAATTAAAAACCGACCTGATTTTAGCGCTGAGGTGGAAACCAAGTCGGTTTTTGTAATTTTGTTTGAATGATGTCGTTTTTTGGGATTAAGTTCACAAATGGGTCTCTTTTGAAAATTTGTCCTTCTGAAAGAACTTGAAGTTGGCGACAGCGTTATTAACATCATCCACAACTTCGTTCACGACGAGTCCAAGTATACAACAAATGTTTAGGAAATGTTTGAAAATGAATTCATCTATAACCCCCACCTCTTCTACCAAATAAAAGAGAGAATTTTCTACGTACACACAGGCGTAGCCTTGTATCCACAAACTTTTCTCGAGTTTTGCTTCTGAATAAGGTAACTCGCACAGGACCCAATCACTATACGTGATCGATCTGCAGTACTTACTTGCTGTTAACTATTTTACTAGCGCTTACCACCTCATGTCATTAGTAAGAGGAGGGATACATGCAACTCATTCTTTTCAAAATACTAATTCTGTGGTGGCAAGTGACAGTGCACACTACTACAAATAAGGGGTTGTTTGGTTAAAAAAAAATTCCCTTGAAAGCCTGCCAAAGTGTCACTTCTTTGACATGATTTACGCAAAAACGTCTCTAAAAAAGAGGATTTTGCTTGAAAGCCTGTCAAAAAGTGACACTTTTAGCACTTTTTGCAGGCTTTTAACAATGGCTTTCCCTAAAAAAACAAGGAACCAAACAGCCCCTAAGTATTGGATATCCCAGAAGACTTGCTGCAAACATTTCGGTCTTTACACTGAATTCTCAATGACTACTTTATATTGTTTATCTAATATTCTATGTTTTGGAACTCGACATATATGGGTTTTCATTATACATTGAAGAGATGGTAGAAGACGATTTCGGGTTTTGATTAGTGGATGTGAAACTGATTGTCGTGATCCCAACATTTTAACTTCAAATTTTAGGCATGATTTGAGAAACTTTTAACTCTTTTTTTTCCCGAAGACTTTTGTATCATATTATAGCATATATGCTTTTGACTTTTTATTGGCCTCTTTCGTCTCTGATATGTATTCAAAAAAAAAAAAACTTCCGTATCTAATTTGTATTCAAAAAATTTCTTCCTTTCTGTATTTCATCCCTTTGTTATTTTCTTTTTTGTTTTAATGGATCTGAATATGGTCTCCTTTACCAAGATACATCTGTATTTGGCCTCGTGTTGGTATTATTAAGTTGATACATATATGATAATTGTTATATATGATCCATCTGAATGCCTATTAGTTAAGCATATAAATTATTACAAAAATTCATTTTTTTTCTTCTTGTTTCAAATAAAAATATAGTTCATAATTTACATATATAATAGTAGTTATAATTGAAATAATCTATATATAGTTAACACTAAATATATATAATTTAGAAACAAAAAAGTACTTGTTACTGTCAAATAAAAACAAAAAGATGTAAGCTTTGTACCTTTCAAAGCCAATTACACCATGAGCATAAATTTTTTTGTTGTTGTTGTTGTGAAGGTTTTGCACATAAGGAACATAGCGAATTGCATTGATTCTCATTTTCCGTGAGGACGATCAAAATTTAAAGAACTTTTTATTTCTCGTAAGAACCCATGACTCAATATTAACTATACATCCACCCTCTTATTCAAACAAATGACTCACATAACCAACATAATAAATTTCTTGACCTCATCTAGGACCATAAAAATTTAATAGCAAAGAGAATAAGTAGACAACAATCTCAAGCAACTGAAGGAAGCACCCCGCAATCATACTGCACAGAATCCACAATCTTGGGCTGAACAAACCTATAGAAAACATGGTCCCTGAACCAATTCACGGCCCAGCCCGAAAGCCCGGCCCGTCCACCTTGTTGGACCCAGCCCGACAAATACGCGCCAATGATCAAACCGACAGCCCGCCATCTCCTCTCCTTCACGTACTGCTCGACTCCCCTCTCGGCATTGCTGAGACCAGCAGCGGCGAGATTTCTGGCGAGCACGACAGCATCCTCGAGGGCCGCGCCACCTCCCTGAGCGAGGTCCGGTGTCATTGGGTGGAAGGCGTCGCCAGCGACCGTTATGGGCCCTTTATGGGCCTGGCCCGTTACGAGGGCCCACGGGACCCGGTACTTGAGTGGGGCCCATGAGAGGGTGGAGAGGTCTGCCTGGTGGACTACTCTGAGGAACTCTGGAGGGAAGGATTTGGCGAGGTTGTTGGTTACTTCTCTTTGGATTGATAGCGGATCTCCTACTGCCAATTCTTTTTCTGCCAAAAAGAGAAAAAAAAAAGAATCAAGAAAGATCTAAACAAACATTTTTATTGCAATTACGATGTATATTTTAACGAGAAACTATTCAGTAAACTCTGTCCACAAGATAGTTTGATAGTAATTTTTTTTATCCTAGAATTAGTAGAGAACATGAAATTTTGGTAATGCATTGCTCGATTTTCTACAGATGGCTCTAAAGCCTAATAAATTTTGTTTAATTCCAGGAGAAAATAATAAAAAAAAGTACTCGCCTTCAGCAGCATAATGGGTAGTGAACCAATAAACGTCCGTATCATTAAGAGGAAGAAATCCAGCCCTTTTCCCCTGCTTGACAAACTGTCGAACTTCATGATCAAACCCATGGCCCTGCGGAAATACAGAAAGCCCGCGGACCGCAGCCCGGCCTGAATCTATGGGCCCACTGAGACCCAGCCATTGAGCCACAACAGAGTGAACCCCATCACACCCGATCACTGCCTGTCGTAATCACAATATCAAAGATTTAAGTAAGTAAACCACCAAGTTTGATTAATCAAAAAGAAAGTTTTGAAAATATCTTTTATTAATTAATTAATTAGTTACCTTCGCTCTGATTAACGTCCCGTCCTCTAGTTCCAAAAGAGCAACGGTTGATGAATCTTTTAAGGTCTCGGTCTTAATCGAAGCAAGCTTGGAGGAAAATCTAACTGTATTTGGAGGGAGTTCTTCGGCTAATGCCTCTAATAGTACTTTGCGATGAAGTCCCCTCACTCCCAGATCACCGCTGTTGATCGAGCATCACAAAAATTACGTGCATTTTTGTTAGTTATGTAAAATGTTGTTTTTCTAAGAAATTGAAATCTATTATAGTAGAATAATAATGTATGAAACTGATTACGTACGCTCGATAAAATGTGAAATGCTAATTGATATGCTTCATTAATTTTTGTTATTTAGAAGAAAACAAGAGATTAATTGAATACCATTTGGATGTCCCGGTGAAAGAAGTCACTTGAGTAGTTCCAGTCTCAACATTAGTCACCCAACCTCTGCAATCCAAATTAATAATAAAAAAACATTCAGAAATTGTACAGCTGTTCAACCTCAATATGGAATTTTGTACAAATCAGTGAGCGTGAAAACGGAAAATATTGAATACATGCGAGCCGACTAAAATGGGCTAAAATTTTATTAAAGGCCTTCCTAGTTAAATTTGGGGTTAAAATTTTATTTTTGTTAAAGGTCTTCCTAGTTAAATTTGGGGGGTTAAAATTTTATTTTCTAACGTGTACATGTACGTGCACGTTAAATAATGTATATTTTATTTTATTTTTAAAAAATTTGCTTCTAAACTCATGGCCAGTGAGATTTGAATCTGGGGCACTCTGGCGAACGTTACCTCTTAACGGGACGATACATTGCGCCAAGCTTATCGCCAACTCCTACGCGCATTCAAAGAGGGCTTTCTCAAGCAATTTGGGGAAGCAACTCCGGCGAGCACGAAGGGCCCCCCGCAGGAGCACCGCAAAACCCGCCCAACCCCACACGACAACGCCTCCTGTATTTTCGACCTTCTCTTTCACTGCGGGCTCAAAACCGGCTCGTGGCGTCGCCAGTCCGGCAATTCCAGCGCCAATAATCACCACCTCTTGCTCATCCATCATTACTCTCTCTCTAATTAAGTTTGCACTAGAAAATTTGTTCTTGTGAGTTTTTCTGAGTTTAGTAGTGAGCTTTATATAGTTTTGGTTCCATGCATAATGGGAGAAGGCGAATTTGGACACGAGTTGTTTGTTCTTGTTGACTGGAGAAAATGACTGAATTTCCGCAACTTGCTTCGTGGAAGGTCAATGTTGGATGCTAACTTTGTCCGGCCCAGAAAGCAACAAGAAATACTTGATTAATTTGACGGTAGCGATGATATTGTTGATAATAATAGAAGTTGGCCCTAGGAATCTTGACCGTGTTTGGGAGTTTATTGAGGAAAAGGAAAGGAAAGATGAAACGGAAAAAGAAAAGATAAAGAATGTGAGGTAAAATATAATATTTTGTTAGGAGTTTAGTGAGGGGGGATGGAGGGGGCTTGTTTCATCATGTTGGAAGGGTCAAGACAACTTTTTTTATTAATCTCCCTCAAGTTCACCCAACCCTTTTGTACAATTGCTTACCGCTAATTTTGAGGAGGGGGGGGGGGGGCGGCGGGGCAAAAGATATTTTCTCCAAATTTTTCTCTTCATTCTCTTCCATTACCCCTCTCATAAACTCTCAAACATGGTAAATTGCAAACTTCTCTTCCCATAATACCCTCTCCTAACCTCCATCCAAGCACATTATGAGTGTTCGGTTATCTTCTGTTTGGGGATTTTGATGCTCTCTACTAAAAAAATATAGCGGGGAGATCAGTATATTAATGCTTGTCGTTGATTTGTATAGCGGTTAGTTGTGATTTATTCCAAATATACATTCACCATAATGCGCACTATTTTTATCATATGCACTTAAAAGCAAATCATAACTGTCCACTAAACAAATTAACAATTATGATACAGTAGTAATTTCTCTAATATTTTTCTTCTTCCTCCTCCTCCTCTTCTATTTAGTAGTGGGGAGGATCCGAATTCTCTATTTGATGCTCAAACTTTCATTCACAACTCGACCCAAAAATGACTTTATTTACATCTCTACTTGCCCCCCCCCCTAAACCCCCCCCCCCCCCCCCCGCCCGCGGGCGGCGGATGTCTTTTTTTTATCTAGCTCGCTGTTTATTTATTTGTTAACTTAAAACATCACATGCAAAATGGAAGCAACGTCACGAGTTTCTAGGACGGAAGAGCAATAGATTTAAACTAAGATTTATTTCAACACAAATCTGGGCCAAGACCCAGTTTTTCAGGTCGATATTTTCTTCCCAAAAAAGGCCCACTACCACAATGTGCGCAACTCCACCAGTGGGTCAGGCCTATTGTTGGATAGGCCCAAGTGGTGCGAGCACTTAGCACTGATCCCGGGCTCAAGGCCCAAATCCCACACCAACTCGTTGTTTTATTCCACTTACGGTAATGGTCGTCAAGAATTAATCCAACGATAGCCAACGATGCATGAACTAAAAAGATTCCATCTATCAAGTGCGCAGCCTGGGCCCACCTTCCCTTTATTATTAAAACTCAACGAGGACCAACAAAATACTTTTAAAAACATAAAATAAAATTGTTAAAAGACTCTTTATTCTCTAAAATACCACTCCGAATACTCGAGAACAGCACCTGTAGTTGACCTAACTGATTATCATAACATTATTCTGGGATTAAAATGGTAATCTTCCTTATTATTTTGTGGTCATTACTTTATTCAACAAACTTTTGATAACCTGGACTTGTGAGTGGCACTACAACCCTCAACCACACCTTTGGCACACCCCCTCTCTCAGCTTACACGGGCCCATTTTAGATTTTTTTTTTTTAACTAAAGTAGGCCCCGTGTACTGTAGCTAAAAGAGGGGTTGTGCCCCAATGTGTGATTAGGGGTGTGCCTGTAGTGTTTTTCTTTTATTTTTCACATAATCTCTTGCTACAATAACTCCTAGCCCTTAGCATGTGTATTTGTCTTGTTATCACATAAATATAAAAAAATTGTATACCGTAGATTTTATTAATCAAAATGAATTAAGTGAATTTAAATGTTTTCTTATAGACTTTTAGTCCACAATTGAGTGAATTTGCCTTTCCATTCCCCTTTCATGATCAAATTTTTATTAAAGTTTTTCTTGTGATAAACAACTCTTCAAAGTAAAAAAGGTAAAAATGCTTCCATGATCTGATATTTTGGCCGTATGTGTTTATTTTTCTCGGTGATTTCACAGCATCTTTGAAAACGCATGCTACCCAAAGATTTGACTAGTCAAAGATTTCATAGTCAGATTAAAAAAAAGTCAGAAAGAAGGGACACGTAAAGGTTGAAGCATAATTTTGGCTAAAATGGCACTTAAATAACTTATTGTTTGATCACTTTTTATACTTAAATATTTTAAATTATAAAATTGAGTACTATAATATTTTAAGTTGTTAAAAAACACTACACTAGTAACTTTTAATAATTGTTTCTAAAAATAATTTTAGTAATATGCCCTGATAACTAGCAGAATGTATTAAAGTGTTTTTTCTTACAACTTAGACATTAAAGTTATAATTTCTTATAACTTAGAGCATTAAAGTATTACTTTTCACAAGTTAGAACATTTAAACGTAAAGGTGGTGAGATAGTAGAGTACTTAAGTTATATTTTTTACAATTTAGGATATCAAAGTTGTACTTTTTACCACTTAAGATGTTTAAGTGTAAAGTGAAACAATAGGGTATTTAAGTGCCATTTAGCCTATTATTTTAGCTAAAAGAATCACATATAAATTTCATTTCATCCGTGTATTTGCGTGTGTTAGAAATTCTAATTGTGTGATGATCTCAAATTAACTAACTAAGGGTTGAACCGTCCATAATGATGGGGTGATGATTAAAATCGAGCTAATTAAAAATTTTGTTCTATGATTTCTGTAATTGAGTCATAACTATGCGAGCTTACTTCTTCTTTTTAGTTACTTAATTTGTAATAATTATGCTCCTACTGGTGATAAAATGAGAACAAAATTGTAGAACATATGGCAATAAATGATCCAGCTAGAGGAAATACTCATAGCTACCGAGATGGATATAACTGGAAACAGGTCTAAAAGAACTTGATTGAAAGTAACAAAAAAAATGTATATCAACTTTTAATTTAATGACGAGAAATGATCCTTTAGAGAACTAAATAAAAGATTATAATTCATGTGTTCAACTCTAGGATCTGGTATTAATTATTGGCTAAATCAATTTATATACCTTATATCACATCAGCATTATATGCTCTAAATAATATTTTGTTGCAATTATATACCCTAGCTTGTTCGCCATTTGAGTTTGATAAACGATGTTAAAAATTACCCCCTGCAATAGAAGACAATGCCTTCTGTTTAAACTTATGCCAACGTGTAAGTAAATAAGTAAATACTGCAATAAATAAAGAAAAAGCCATTGAAATTCAACATGTGATCAGCACGTGTGAATATTCTCATGGTCGTATAAGAGAATGTAACAACATACGAAATTTAAACAAACTAGGATATCTATTCTTTTATACAAATGGGAGAAACAAAGAGTCACTGTTCATGCTACAGTAAATGCTACGTTATATTTACCGTAGCAGTATTACTGTAGCAGCTGAGAAATTTAAAAGATACTGTAGCAGATCGGTTACTGTAGCAGCTCGGGAATTGCACTGTAACAGGCGCGTTACTGTAGCACCCTAGAAAATTCAAACCGGGAGAGTTTAAAAACGGCGGGAACACTGTAGCAAAAAAAAACGGGCTGCACACTAGTATATATATAATTGTCAAAATTTGTAACTTATAATATATTTGGTACAAAATAGTATAAACATAAGGTATGTAAAGTTGCCATTAAGCCTAAAATCTTTGTTGTTGTATTGAAGACCGAATCACATTATCTCGAAATAAAATAGACTATACTATATATTTTTTTTGTGGATAGGATCTACGAAGTGATGAGATCGACTACCGTCCACTAGGCAACAGCAATAAAGGAGTCATGTTCGCTTGCTTTGCCTGCGTTGGACTTTAGTGAGTGCTGCCAAATTAATTACCGACTCGACCCCTACACTTCCATCTCAATCGCCCGGCGGCTAGTTATACAGAGAAGAAGGGAAACAGCATCTCTATTGCGGGGAAAGCATCCGAGGACAAAAAAAATGCTCTCAAATCTTTTCTATGGTCCAACTGTAAATAACCACAACTACCGGTCTTATATTTATATATACTACGTGGAATGCACGTGCACCTACACGCGGTCAAATATTTTAGTTATTTTACTTAAACTTTATTTATTTACTATAACATAACATGGTTATAAAAAAGATTATAATTATCATAATATATTAATTTTTTATATTTCCATGTGCAAAATCTTATTAGATTTAACATTTTATCTTCTAGAGAAATAGTGGTGTTTAAAGCCTTAAGATATAATTGATTTAAGATTAATTAGTAATTTGAATGTAAATTTCAAAATGTTAATGATGTAAGGGACCGATATGGGAGAAAAAAACTATTATTATTAATGAAGAAAATAAATTATTGAATTCATCAAAGAAAAATGATAGGTTTTATCCAACCATTAAGGATTTTGTTTAGTTATAAGAAAAATCACTTCCACCTATTGTTTATCCGACAATCGAGTATTATATATATTCAAGAACTTTTTTTCTAGAACTTTCTACGTTAGAATGTGCAAATTCAATCAAGAACGAAAACATTAAGTATGTGATCAATTCCAAAATATGATATCGTACTCTTTTTACATCTCAACAACTATTAAATTGTCTGTCAAAACGATTACTCTCTAGTTTCTAAAATTATAAAATATACTTTGAGAATGATTTATACATAATATGTACTCATATTGATTGTATTTTAGCAAAATAATTCATATTCATTCAATGTCAAACAATATCCAAAAAATTATGTTAAGGAATTAGAAGAATACAGTTTCCGTAACAATACTCATATCCGAGTTATGAGCTTCATAAACTTATAAGAAATGGAGTAATATAAAATGACAACTTAATTTACTTTATCCAATAATTTATTATAAATCATGAAAGACAAGGGGAATTAAAAGGATCACATACCCATCCCAAATAAATATTAAGTTTCTTTTAGAGATTTTTATAGCAAAAGATTTTCACAAAAAGAATTTATGAGTTGACTTGAATGATAAATTTAAGGACAAATAACCCAAATCAATTCATTGAGTGACGGTCTTGCTATAGACTCCGCTCTTATAAAATTGATATCATATGTTGCTTAAGCGGTGCTTTTTGTTAAAGGTTGACTTTGAAAACTCTCCCTCAACTATGTGGCACATGTCAACATCACCCCCCCCCCTAATAATAATAATAATAATAATAATAATTTGAAGCTAAGTAAATCTCCGTCTAGTTTTGACCCCCCCCCCTAATAATAATAATAATAATAATAATAATTTGAAGCTAAGTAAATCTCCGTCTAGTTTTGGATATTTTGTAGATAATTTATCTCAACGTAAAAAAATTGACTTAACCCCGGTGAAGTTTTTTTACTTAAAACTAACCTCTCAAAACTAATATCATTGAGTCTTATCTACTATGTGACAAGTACTTAACTTAGAAAGATCAAAATATCTCTCAACCATAAAAGAATTACCTTGGTTTTTGCTAGATAAAATAAAAAGAGGTGATCTAGAGGGAAAAAGAATTGTAGATTGGTTGTTGTCCTTTTATTACAGGTTGAGCGTTTGTTTTTAACTAAAATGGTTTTCTTCAAAAGGGTATTTTGTCCAAGTCACATATTGAAGTAACTATGTTAAGAGCGTCTATTGATAGAAGTATAAATGATTATAGGAATTTTTATGAGACACATTATAGTTGAAGGGTGTTTTCTAAAATAGCACCAAAATTGAGAGGGGTTATCTATGACACCTCCATAATAAGGGGTGTTATTAAATTGAATCAGTTGAGTGAGTTTTTTTAGACAATCCCCATAGTTGAGACGGTTTTTGAAAATTTAGCTCTTCTTTTAAATATGGCTTATTTATAACTTATCCCTTAAACTTATAATAATTTAATATTAGTCCCTAAAATTACGAGCAATCTCAAAAAATTTAGGGAACAACATAGAATTATTGGATACTTAAAACCAGTGAACTAATATCTAAATAATTTTCACATATTTTCTCTTATAGGCATTGTATTAAATATTAATTGATATATTGCTATATTAGCCAATATATCGGTTAAAGACTTTATCTAAATAAAATTTCATATTGTTTTCTTTTATTTGGTGAATTTTTTATATATCGACCGCTATAAAGAATATGGTTAATATATCCCTTTGAAGATATCGAAGTAATCGTGTCATTTTTAATTTGATTGTGTGCTCGGGTTTGAATAATGTTTGGGAAACAAAATTGAAACCCCCAAAACCCACAAAAGCCGTAATTCTTCTCCAAAATCTCTACATTCTCGTCTCTCTAAAATATTAAGCATATATCTCAATGCAAATTGTTATGTATAAAACTCATTAATATGTTAGATTACATGTTACAATATTATGTTATGTATGACGCCCAGTATTATATGCATTTTCCCAATTTCTTCAATTTGATATCATGAATTTTATTTTTTTCAATACTTATCTCATGTCCACCACCTTGTAGTAGTCCTTTGAAAGCCTATTCAAAAGTTTTTTAAGCAAAGTA
This sequence comes from Asparagus officinalis, assembly GCF_001876935.1. Classification (NCBI taxonomy): domain Eukaryota; kingdom Viridiplantae; phylum Streptophyta; class Magnoliopsida; order Asparagales; family Asparagaceae; genus Asparagus; species Asparagus officinalis. The sequence goes on along the minus strand of NC_033802.1, from coordinate 2,308,552 downwards.
TATAATTTTAGGAAATAATTCAAAATCTTGAGACTTATTCTAAATATGATGTTTTTTTAAGCATTGCATTTTAAACCTACCTCCCTCTTTGATACATTTGATTTGATTATTGTATGCTTAAAATTAGAAATTATATCTACTGCTCTATACTTAAAAGGGTACTATTCATGATACAGTAAATAATTGTAGTATAAATAGTAAATTTACTCTGTATGCTTAAAGGATGTCTTAAAGGTTTATTGTTCATGCTATAGTAATTTAATTTATTATTTACTGTATCATGAACAATAAACATTTGGATCCTCCTTAAAATATAGAGGAGTGCATAAGCTAAGCATCTGGTCTCATATAGTATAATAAATATTATTTATCAATGGGATTATATACTATTGTTTGTAGATAACAAAGGTTTTAATTTTTTATAGGCTTAACTGAACTTAAATAACTTATAGTTTACCAAAATTATACTTATATACCCCCACTTGTATTTTGCTACACTTAAATATTTTTCATGTTTTCTAAAATTTTATATTTGTACCTTATGTCATGTTACCTAAACATAAGAATGCTCTTTGTAATTTTCCTATATGAGTGTCATTGTATAATTTTAGGATAATTCTATATTTTCTACTCTTTCCATATATACTTTATTAATATGTAATTATCTTTTAATATATTACTATAATTACTAATAATTAATATGATGTAGAGTTTTACAATAATGTTGGAAGTTTTAGGGACCAAATTATACAAACTTGAAGTCACTTATAGTATAATTAATTAACAATGATAATTAATTTAGTTTAGCTAGTAATAGAATGTAATATCAAAAAAATAAGGGTAATATAGTCATTGTAAAGTTTGTCCACAACTCCCTCTTCTAAAGGGAGTTTGATCTTTTTCTGATATTATTGAATTAACATGGCATCACTTAGCATAGTGTTATAAAATATAACCTCAAGTTTTTTTTTTTTCAGTAAAACGGTAGGGAATAGCTGTCATGTTTCAGTGACAAGAGTTTAATGGGACAACCCAAAAATATAGCATATAAAAACCTATTAACGTTTTAGAAAATCTCTCCATAGGTGTGCAAAGATAACTACATTCAACTATTATGTTGCTCAATTCTTATTATTTTGAAATTAATTCACCAAATTATTGAAATGGCTATTACATTCCCAATTCTTAAGTTATTTTGATATTAGCTACTCTAATCAAGAGTAAAAAACAATTAGAGTGAAATTAGTCCCTCAAATTGCTAATTATATCATTGCTTTGAAGAACTAATTTTAAAATAGCTTAAGAATTGAATAACCTATTAATAATTTCAAATGCTTTGATGAACTAATTTCAAAATATGATAGATTTAAGGGACTAATATAATGCCAGTGTCCTCTAAGCTTCTTTCTGCCTTTTAGTTGTCAGCCAATTCTAATTAGATCAATCTTTTATTAATTACTTTTGAATAGAGAGGGTCTTAATTTGAAAGTTTTAACTCTGATTTAATAATTAATATTGGAAAGGATTAGGAGTAAAACTGACTAAGAATTTTTTTTTTCCAGAACTCACACTTTTTCCCTGGATAAATTCAGAACTCTCATTTTTAAATGGAGTATAATATAATTACAAGTATTTAAATAGTAAAACCCGGCTTCTAACAAGGTTCTGATCAAATAAAGACAAAGAACACACATGTGCTTGAATGATAAAGTTCAGACTTTTATTAAGACATGTGAATCACGGAATCCTCTACCCATCCCTCCCTCACATCAAAATGAATGTAACATTTCACCCATACACGTCCTTAAACATATCAAACTCTTCTCTCTCCCAATAAAAATCAAAATCTTGAAGCTAATCAGTTCTTCCAAAAGCTTGATTGCTGCGCAGCTAACATGACATACATTCAGATCGTCAGCTATGATTCGCGTTACTTGGTGGGATTTGAAAGCGAACCCCCATGACATATTACTCAAAACCTTATAAGCTAGTCATCAGCAGAAACAAACAAGCAAGCCGATGAATTTAATAGTTCTGCCTTCAATCTACTTACCATTTTTACTTATAATTCTCCCCAAAACCTCAAATTTCGCCCGCTTCTTTTCTAAGGGGGTAAATTTTTCCCTCTCAATTTGCCCTCAAAATCAACAGCAAAATCCTCCTCCGGCACCAAATCACTGGTTAGAGAGTGTAACGGAGTACGTACAAGTCAGAGATGTACGAGCTAGATTTGTATTAAAAGGAGAATAACTGACATTCCCCTCTCAAAATTAAAGTTGTGAGGAATATCTCCCGATAAAAATTACTTGCAAACTAAAGGAACTTACTTCAAAATACTCAGGGGGGCAAATAGTAATTTTGATAGTTTAAGGACCTAATCTCGAAATATGAAAGATTTTAGGGACTAGACTGAAGTTTTGGGCGGCAGGGGGCTGAAATCAACATCATCTCTACTCGCACTCCTCTTTGCTCCCCCGGCACCCCAAAGTCAAAAAGGCACGAGCCAACTTGCGAGCGCACATTCAATACAAAGAATCTCAGCTCACTGTTCCCCCCGCGGTATTTTCAAGCAGCCAGAGACACGTGGCCGTTTCCTTACACGTCCACGACTTTGCTCGAATACCCAATCAAAACTTTTATTTGTTCAATAACTTTAAAAAAGAAAGATACTTCCAAGCTCATAGTTGCCTTTTGAACAGAGAGAAAATTATGACAATTGAGGGTGGGCGGGGGCACCGGGCGGTGACCGGACTCCACGGAGTCATCACCAGTAGTGCTTTTGCTGGTGCTGCCCGCCCTTGTTTCGCGCTATGAATGTATTCTTCTGTTTTGGGATCTCGTGGATGTCCATCACTTGAATCGTCCTTTGCTTTTTTGCTTTAAAACCCAAAACAAACAATATAATTACAATCATGACTCTAGTAAGTAAATAATAAAAAATAATAATAATAGAGAATAAATACCATTTTGGGCTTCTTGGTAATTCGCCTGGAGACGCTTCCTCGCATTAGCCAGCCTGTCGTCGAGCATGCTGTCCTTCTGTTCCTTCAACTTCTGTATAATTTTATTTAAATAATTAAAACTTAAAAAAACACAAACATTTTTAGAAATTAACTTCAAATTTATTGTTTGGAAATCATGGAAAATATATCATTACAAATTAAATGTTTTGGTTCAAAGGTAACTAAATCAAGATGTACAAAATTAGAGATTATTTGTTTAATGTTCAATTGCAAGGCTATATTCGGAAACATGCTATTTTAAGCTCTGACGAAAATAAATGACAATATTTGATGTCGTTTTTTCTACAAATTTGTAAGTCACTTACCTTTTTAAACAAGGCTTACAATATTGGTAACCAAACATGAGAATAATTAAAATATAACTGCAACGTTTACTTTATGTAAGCAAGCAAATAATAATCCCAATTAAAAAAATAAAAATAAAACTTACTGCTGGACTCGCAGAGGAGGGAGTAGAGTGCATTGGCCTTGATGGAGCTTCTCTCTTGGGAACAACCTTTGGTTTGGGTTCTACTTCAAGGCTGCTCCTAGAGCTCGTTCTCCCATCTGCTTGAAATTAAAGCTCATTAATTAGCTACCTAATTACAATCAATGAAATTGTTTAACGCTCCAACGAGCTGAGAACTAATGACTCACTCTGGATATTGGGGGAGTAAGCAAACTCAGGAACCTGAAAAATTACAAGAAATTGAACGAAGATGAGTACCCCGTCGATCAAATTGACGAGAAAATTTGGGTTTTTTTGGGGGGTGAAAATTTTTAGATTGAGCACCTGATGACCATTCTGACTGCTCTTTGCTGGGATTTGCTGGGGGGATTCCCCATCAGCTGCAATGCCATTTTTGATGAAACATTAGAGATAGTTACATCAAAAATATCGTTTTATATTTTGTTTTTGGGATTTATCTCTGAGTGCGTAACCTACTGATAATTGCAGGCGACGCATTATCAGAATTTGCTTTCACCCATTCATCGACAATCTCTTTCCATTTCCTAAGTAACAAGAACAATTACAAAGCAATGAGATATCGAAAAATTGCCCAAATAATCCAAAATAAAATGAATTTTGAGCTTTTATGAACAATCACCTAACGAGTTGCTTCACCAATCTTCGAACTTCATTCGATGAATGCTTGCGGAGGCCATTGACATGGCGTCCTATATCAGTTTCCTGTAATTAACAATTTACAATCAGATTACTTTTGAAAAAACAAAATTTGGATAGAACTGAATCAATTTTTCATGTGATTTCACCTTTAAAGCTTTGAACGTTATGTCCATATCAGCGAGACTTTGCAGTAGACCAGCAACAGAATCATCAGACTACTTTCAACAAAAAATAGAAAGAAAAAAATTTAATCGAATTTTTTTTTCAGAAAATAAGATATGAATCGATAATCAACAAGCCCTAACCTGATCAGGATCTTCAAGCTCCTCTTTAATCGCTAGAATCTTCCTCTTCTCTCGATCGATCGGGTCCTCGTAACATCGCCGATCATCGTCATCCTCGATATCGACGTCCTCGTCCTCCTCATCTCCAACCCCCTCCTCCCTCTGATTCGACTGCGGCGTCAACGGCGACGATCCGAAAACTTTCTCGATCGGAGAGCTGCTCCCTTTCTCCTCCCTCGCTCTCGACCTCAGCTTCTCCGCTTCGAACGCCTCGATCTCAACGCGCTCGTCGCTGATCCGGCAAAGATCCTGCGGCGGCGGAGCGTAGAGCTTCTCGACGAAGCGATCTCTCCGCAGCCGGAGCTCCGGTCCGTGATCGGAGGCGGCGACGGAGATCGCTGTCTCGATCAGCGTCCACAGGTCAACGCCGGTTGTTCTCAGGATCGACCGAAGATCGTCTCGATCCATCGATCCGATGCCTCGATCAGTAATTTCTCAACCTTTTCAGATCTGAACTCGACGACGAAAATCTCCAATTTCAGCCGTCGTATAATCCAAAAATAGCAAATCTCAAACGAAAACGGGAAATCTTTTTTCGTTCCTTTTTCTTTTCTTTTCTTTTCTTTTCTTCTTCCCCCGGAGAAGAGGAATAAAGTTGAGATTGGGGGAGGAGATGAAGATGGAGAGGGAAATATAGATTTTTAATAATAATTTTGTGAATTGTTAAAGTTACCTCTGATTTATGTATACGGGGGTTAATTGTTATTTTATTTTGGGGTTTTGGGTTTATAAATAATTTTTTGAGGAGGCTGACCTTTTTATTTGCTGACGGCTTCGTTATCGAAAGAGGATAGAAGAGGATGCTGCTGCTGCAGGATGCTGCTGCCGTTGGATCTCTCTCTCTCTCTCTCTGGGAAAACGTAGCGGCAGAGAGAAGGGAAACAAGAGGGGGCAAATCGAGGAGGGAGATTTAGCGGTCTCTTCGGATTGGGCGCTCAGCGAAATTTTGCCAAATTTCGGTGGATTCTTACAATAAAGTCCAGTTGTTATTTCTGTTTTGCATGTTTTGGTGGTGTGAAGAATGTTTCCTGTGGATACTGCCCTTTTTGTGTGTTGACGTTAAAAAACAGCTAATGGGTATCCTGGATTTAGTAAATACAATGAGCTTTTTGTGTTTTTGTATACACGGATACTTTTCCTCTTGTTTAAAAAGTTGTTCTTTTATGTTGATTTTAGAATGTTTATGAAACCTAATGTATGTAATAAACTATCTTGCGGTATACATGAACTGTTTAATTTCTTCATTGATTGTTGAAAATAATTAAAACTGATAAGATAACAAATCATCTGTCTATGCATGAGTTATTTTTTTGTACACACAAATTATGCATTTGAATTTGACATCACCTAATGTTGATGTTAAGTGACCACACAGTCAATTATGTCTGTGGTTAGATGGGGTTAATGATTGATGATGTGCCGCTTCCTTCCACGAATATCCAGTTCTGGGTTGAGTGGCTGAAACCTGCACATATAGAAACTCGTGAGAGGACGGGGACTGGTTCCTCTATAGTTCCTCCGACGATCAAGTCAGCTGGTGAGCTTGAGTGGGGAAAAAAGAACTGCGTGAGTTCTGTAGTGTAGTGAAATTGCTTAGAATTACCTCATTTTGATACCTGGAATAGTACGTCTATTTATACCGATGGTATAAGGGTAGAACCGTCATTATGGATGAGCACAGAATGGTGGTGAATAAGTATGGGCTGACGGCTGAGTCAGCTCCTGCTTTACTGTTGTCGACTGACGACTGGAGGAGAGATCACCTCAGCATTAAATTTGAAGCGATCAGGGACATGGCGGTGCCGACGTGGTCCGATGAGTCATGCAGATTATCGGGGCTAGAGGTATGATGGCGCACGCCAAGCATTAATTATGACATCGACGTTGTGTCTGAGGGGAAAGACTCGAGACTGAAGTCGTCCTCTAGCTTCGCTGAGGAGTAACGTCTTTTGAGTCGTCCTTATGAGGATCCGAATACTTGGCCGAGTGGACTCATTGCGAGTGTTTTCGACAAGAGGATCGATAAGTACCGCCCTTCGAGTCGACACAAGAAGATGTCGACTTAGGGAGTCGGCTAAGTCGAGATCCTTCCTGGTCTTTGTCGCTACTTTGATTGGAACATTTGCAAGTAGAAGTGTGTTGGGGATTCGTAACAATCAATCGAACCCGTACCCTTTCGGATGTTGTGCTAAGAGTTTAACAAGTAGGAAAATCACCGCAAATAAAAGAAAAAATTGTAAAAAAAGATAAACAAGAAGGAACACATCAGAATTAACGAGGTTCGACAAACGTGCCTACGTCCTCGGACTCCACACCACACAATTCTTTGATTAATTGAAGACTATTACAATGCCTACAAATAGGTTTTTATCTCTCTGAGATCTCTTTGAAATAATCCTCTCAAAACCCTCTTTTTCTATGTTCTCTTAACCCTAAAAATGTATTAGGATATATAAATATATAAACCCAACCCAAAACAGAATCCTGAATCAATTAGGAAACTGGAAAAACATATTTCGGTCGACCGGACCATGTGAGTCGGTCGATCGGCCAGAACATCATCTTTACAGGATCTGCTTGTGCACCTTTTCGATCGACCGGTGACCTAGCGTTGGTTGACCGGTTGACCACTCTCAGTCGACCGTCATAAAATTTTGGTGCACCGGCCAAAGCGAGTTTCCTGGGCTGTTTTCATGCAGTCGATTCGATCAACCGGCACACGTCCGTCGGTCGACCGATAGGGGCTTTTCTGTTTCTTTGATGATTTCTTGTTCAGGTTTCGATCTTCACACTTCTAAAACCAACAAAGTGCACCTGTCCATTGTTAGCAAAGGGTTGCACTTTGATGAGTGAAACACCATAACACCTAATATGAATCTCAAGTTATTTAGAGTGGTAAATTGCTCGTCACATATAAGATGTGGAAAAATATCAATACAATGTCTTTATGTCGGAAGGTTAATATGCGGATTAAGCGGGAATTAATGAGAGATTATGGGTACTTAATCTTCTTTGATGGCTGATCATGTTGGGAAAGGTAGATCCTTGCATAAGCAACAAAACTTAAGGGCCCTTGATGAGATTTCCTCGAGCTTGCCCTTCGACGCTCAAGCTAGTTATGGTTGGAATTAGTATGAAGAAAAGTGTAATACTAAGTTGAGGGTTCAAAAGAATTTTGACTTGAGAATGATGAGAGTAGCTTATGTTTATAAGAGAGATTGACAATAAATTGGTAATCTTGCTTAATCAGCGGAAGTGACAATTAGTTGAAGTGATATTTAGTTTACATTTTACATATGTTAATGGCCAGCTGAGCGAGATGACCATAGTCACTCACATTGCATTTAACGCAGCAGCGATAGGGTGATAATGTGTGGGCGTCATCTAAGGAGTCATTATTACATCCCATCCGCATTAAATATCATGGCAAATGGAATGGTGGGATTTGTACAACACCTGAAAAGTCGTCATCATGCCTAGTCATTTACTAAATGTGGGTGATGCTGACGAGACAGTCGGGCATCCATTAGCCTCCGGACGACTATCTTTTGGTAGAGCCCGACTTGAAGAATGCCTTCCGACTCGGATTAGAACTATTGAAGAAGTCGGCTAGTCAATTTAGTCCACAACTACACTCGGATTGTGTTTTCAAGCATATGCTCGGACTGCTTTTTCAAACACATGACTTGATCCGACTGACCGACTCCTAGCACTTCTCAAGGGTCTATTAAACTTGTGATTTTTAGGGTATAACACAGTGATCTTGCATACAACTTATGCAACAACAGTTTTGAATCTGATAGCGATTGCATATTTCTACGTTGCCCTTCAAATTTAGCCATTTGTGATCTTAGTCTAATTGATTGCTGCAGTCCACTTTTATTATCCATTGTCAAATTTGAGACTCTTAACCTCAAGCTCTTTCTTTATTCTTCAATTAGGCTGTGTCACTGAGTAAAACGATAGAGTGCTTGACAATGAACACAAATGTGCACATAGTTTCTTTTCCCCCTGTGTGTCATGGCATCATTTTGCTTTCAAATTAGACAACGGAACGGAGTCGATATGATTTTTTTGATTCAGAAATTGGCTAAATTGCACTTAAATGCGTTATAGTTTTAGCAACCTCGTGCTTAAGTGACATTTATTTTAAATTCCAGCGAATAAACACTTCAAAAAATTTATATGTTGCATACAAACACTTTAAAGTTTTAAAAGTTGTACTTTGGTGTCTTCTTATTTACTCAATGTTGCGCATTGATGACTTATTGTTTATTTGATATTAGGTATAAATACGCTTTATTTGTAGATGACCTCACTTAGACACTCTAAAAAGTTTCTAATGCTTGCACTTTAGTGCCCTCTATGGCATGATATTCTTAGATACGTAGAGAAAAGTTAATGCCTTATAGTATTTTTAATGTTGGGGCATTCATCTATAACAGTTTCATATTTAAGATATTTATTTGTTATGTTTTAAAATAAAGATCACCAATATACAAGATTGGTAAAACTATAGGCCATTTAAGTGCAATTTAGCCTTCAGAAGTTTGACTACTTAAATTTTACTTTTCTTCTTAGGTTCAATACGCTGGTTAATAAATTTCGGAAGAAAAATTCCTCAAGGACCCAAAATGTTGGACCAATAGGGAGGACAAGTGATGTGTTCCGCTCCTATTGGATAACGAGTTGGCCATCATTAATCATTAATGATGGTCAACTCATTATCTAATAGGAGTGGGACACCTAACTTGTCCCCCTATTGGTCTTATATTTTGGATCCCTGTAGCAAAGCTCATTTCGGAATGCAATTGCCCCGTTTGGCTTTTGCTTAGGTCCTAAGCCTTGTCTTTGTGATCCCATTCATGTCCCAAATCTCAAAAGTCGGATTCGTTTGGAATCTAACGGCCAGTAGCTTCATTGCGTTGAAATATTCCAGAGTTCAACGGCGAGATCTTGACGTCGTTCTCAAGCTTTAAGTTGGGCCGTCTTTTCGTGTCCCGCAGGCTGGCATTCCGTGGGCCTTGGTGGTGGGACGTTCCGGGCCTTGTCAGCTCGGGTTAACAAAAGAGCACCTTTTTTTTTTGGGGTGATTAGCCTTTGACTCGTTAGCGAAACTCTCAAATTCAACGGTTTTGGATTTGGAATCAATGGCTGACTCTGTACTTTCTCGATTGAGGTAAATCATTGTTCTCTTTCTCTCTCTTTTATTTTTTCTCCCCCACATTTTTTTTGTTCCTTATGTATTTTTTCAGCTATTTTAGGATTGCATGTTAAAATAGCAAAAACTGCGGTGTAGTCGTAGATTATTCACATGCTAGTACAGCATTCTGGTTTACAATCAACATATGAAAGCAATTATGTGATTTACAAATTTCATTGCCCTATGAAACGGCTAAGAACATTCTTGTAAACAACCTATTTTTTGTAGGATCTGAATTTTAAATAGATAACGGTTTATAGCAAAATACGCGAAATTTAATTATAATGTTTGTTAAATTCGAAATGTCAAAAATTGGATCTCAGCATTGCCGATCAACTTGACTAAGACGCATAAAAACACGTGCAATAAAACTATAAAAAACATGCTAAAAACAATTTAGCCGTTGAGAATTCCAAACACCTTGCGTACCGTCAACAAAGATTTCATCTATGCGACGTCTGGCGTTCGTAGCCGTGCAAATGACATGTTAATCATAACGAAGCAAAACTTTGCTTATTAGCATGGACCAACTTTAACCAAAACCAAAAAATATCAGCTCGAATTTCCAATTTGGTTACGGTCTGCATCATGATAATTTTGCTGGAGACCGGTTTGTTGACAATTTGGAGTACAGCATCTCCACTCCCTAAAAAGCTAAGCATTTTTTGGCTAAACCCGTGGGGCTGGAAGCAAAAGGCTGGGAATTCATGGGCCACCAAAAGTAAAAAGGTTAGGCTTCGGTCTAATATTGTTCTACTTTCTTACTTGCTATCCTAAAAAAAAATCCCGTTTATAGATACTTTGTTACTGTCAAATGTCCTTTTTAATGCTGTATGAAACCATGTGCGAAAAGATGTGTCATGAATAAAAAAATATTTGGATAGAAATAGGCTAAAGGTGACATAAAAGAACAAAAAAGGGAAAAAAAAAATCTTTGCGAACTTAGACATTTCTATTTCTACTAGTTATTGTGCACTTGCAATCAGGACCGGTCCTGAGCATTCGGGGGCCCTAGGCAAAAACTTGAACAAAAATCCTAAAGGGGCCCTCCTATATTCAAGATTTTTTTTAAATAAAGCGTTGCACACAAGTAACTTTAGGGCTGCCTACATACCAATGGATGTTATAACTAACCCTAATGATCAAACACAATGTAGTTCTCCTAAGCTACCCACCCTGGCCAAAGGCCTACAAATCACACCCTAACACTCTCATTCCAAAAACAAGATCAATGAACCAATAGAAGTATCACTTTACGAAGCCTTTTCTTGCATTTTTAGATGCAAAATCATTAACTAAACTTGTATAATCAAGCTTCTCCACTATAGTTTTCTCAATTGATAATATAGCTAAGCCATTCAATCTTTCTTGTGACATAGTTGATCGAATATAAGATTTGATCAATTTTAACTTTGAAAAGCTTCTTTCTGCAGCATTCTATTGGTTAATTTTCTGTGTGGTTCATGCTTAATTTTCTGTTACTTAAATGATAGTTATCGTTTGGTACTATAGAAACTGATGCTTAGATGTCAAGGTCCAGCATTCTGGTCCCCGTCCAGATCAAAATATATCAACATATTGTATTCAAAAAGCCCAATAGTATTCCAAACAATAACTATCATTTAAGTAACAGAAAATTAAGCATGAAAGAGGCCCAGACCGAACCATTAATGCCCGTAGTGGAGGCCTATTACTTTTCCGACGGGGCCCAACGGAATGCTGGACCTTGACATCTAAGCATCAGTTCCTTCCCTCTCATGATTGTTGGGAATATACCAGCTCATTTCACTTGGCACCCTGACATTGGGGCCCTTGTTTTTTGGGGGCCCTAGGCGAGTGCCTGTCCCGCCTACCCCATAGGCCGGGTTTTTGTTTATTTTCTTACTATAAAATAACTCAGATTCATTTAGAATTAAAATCTATAAACATGGATTATTACTTTTACCATAATTTATTTAAAAATTTAAAAAAATTATGAAATAGATTTGTGTGTAAAACTGGGATTAATATACTTTTATATACTTGCATACACAACATTCTTTTTTTTTAATTTATATATATCAAACTTCATGTAACATATTTGTTTATCGGATTAAATCATCGATGTCCAATTTGTTTATCCTTGCATTAATTCAACATATAATAAATGCTTTATATGCATGGTTTATTTGCAAATTGTGTGTTTCATTATCTATCTCATTTGAAATATCAAATGAGTAACCTTTGCTACTTGCTATTGAAATGCCTATGGTCTACTGATATATGAATTAAATGAATGAATCTCTTGCCCTATGGCCTATGGGTGATTTCTGAACACTAGGATTCATTAAATCTATTAATTTATGTTAATTGTTTTATGAATACGGAAGATATAAGAAAAAAGTAAAATTAGCTTCCTTTTTATTTTTATATAACAGTAAGCAACTTAAAAGTGGTCATTTTATCCTTTTGAAAAAAGGAGGGTTGATCAATGGTGTAGTTTGTGAGGAAAAACTCCAGCAACTTAATTTGGGTATGTGCATATATTATAAATGGAGATGGAGAATGGTGGTTTTCTTCGTTCATTTTTGAGATATCTATGGTCCTGTGGATATATATAGCTATAGTATCTCTACTCTCTTTTAGTTTTGTGGAAGAGTTTGGGTTTTAAAATAAATAAATTATCTAATCCGGTTAAAGTAGGATCATATAAGTTAAGCCTATACATAAAATTTATTTTAACAAACACCCATATGTAAGTATTACAATTGGCATTAAGATCTAAGATACGTGTGAGATTCTTTTTGATTTTTATACAAGCAATATCTATTTAAATAATAATAGTATAATTAAACATTATGATCTAAAAAAAGACCAAATATACAATATAATTAATTGTTTTAAAATAATTCAATCTAATAAGAAGAAAATAGATAAAAGTGATGTAAAATTTGTTACAATTTCATAATTCATAATTTTTAAATAATCTAATATTATCTAATAAGAAAAAAATAACAAAGATACATTCCTTCAACAAGGAGATGAAAGTGCTATAAAAAATGATTGTAAATCATGATCTAAAAAAAATCAAACAAATATATAGTTAATTGCTTTAAAATAATATAATCTAATCTAATAAGAAGAAAATACATGAAAGTGGTGTGAAAATTGTTGCGATTTCATAATTCATAATTTTTAAACAATCTAATATTATCTAATAAGAAGAAAATAACAAAGTCACATACCTCTTGAAGGAGATGAAAGTGCTATGAAAAATTATTGTAATTTCTGATCTGAAAAAAAAATCAAACATATATATATAGTTAATTGCTTTAAAATAATCTAATCTAATTTAATAAGAATAAAATACATGAAAGTGCTGTGAAAATTATTGCTATTTCATAATTCATAATATTTAAACAATCTAATTTAAACTAATAAGAAGAAACTAATAAAGACATACACATATAGAATGAGATAAAAGTGCTATGAAAATTATTGTAATTTCTTGGCTTATATATATTGGTATGCGATGTTGCATGTGAAAAAATAACATTGTAAATAGAGTTCTATTTAAATAATAATAGTATAATTAAACTTTAAAACTAATTATACTGTATTATAAACTACTTGAATTTTAGTCGTTGAGAGATCGTCACATTGTGACCTTAGATCGTAGCCGTTTGTTTTTATTTTCCTTTTTTATAATTTTGAGAACGACTTTTATCTCTATAATTTGTTCAGTAGATTTTGCAAATATCCTGTCCACACAATATACATTTGTAGGTCTGTGCTATTCTGGGTTCGACCTTTGGGACAAACATTAGGTTTTTGCATATACGTCTTTCATCTTGTATACATTTGTAAATTTGATATTCAATAATTTCATTAAGGTTTACATTTTAATTTAAACTATATCCTTTATCTTCATACTATGTATATCCAATAATAATTTATCAATTTATCAACTCACTATTGTTTAATGGAATGATATTTTTGTCTACTGAAAGATTTTTCCGAACTCGTGCTTTTAAAGAGAGTATGATATGATAATTTGTCTATAAAAATTTTTATGGATAGAAATATTTCATATTTCGCGTTAATAAATATAAGATAAGATATTGGCCTTTCTTAAAAATTTTTATAGTGTCCCCACCACAAAAAAATATAAAAAGAAGAAAAAGAAAAGGGAA
>NC_033802.1:2254075-2294696 GCF_001876935.1 Asparagus officinalis | reverse complement strand
AAGTACAGAACAGTATATATTTAGATTTTGGCCGGCCTTTTAGAAGCCTTTTCTCAAATGGACCGCCTTATCCACATTTGTAAAGGGTTAGCCTGGGCCATACAATACTTGTTTATCTTGATTCTACAATCTGGGCCTGGCCCAACAACACATGTGCAGTACCAAGTGTCAGACAAGAAAATAAACGGAATGCTGAGTCATTTTCCAATCTCAATCTGTTTTCTATTTATTTTTCAGTTGACACGTCGGATATAGGTATTTTGGATTCATGAGGCAGCAAGAGATCCAGGAAATATTCAATTGTATAGTTATTTAGTTTCTGTTTAATTAGCAATAATTATATTTTCAAAATATATAGTTCATCCTACGTATCGTTATAGTTCAGATCATCAATAAATAGAGATCATAAATGAGGATCTGCATCTGAATCATGATAACAACTCACTAATCGGCATCATGAAAGTGTAAATTAACCTGTTTATTTTCAATATTTTGATTGTGCTGTCATAAACGGGGACTGTGGAACCGTGGAAGATCACTTTCATTTTGGCGTGGGATAAGAGACAGGAGTCGGTTACAATATTTTGAGCTTGTCCATCGAACACATGTGCATTCTTTGCCTTTTTTTTGGGCGAGGCTTCGTCAGAAACCGTGTTTTCCTTAAAATACTTGTAATTGTGAAAAGCATGTGGATCAAATTATAAATTATTAGCATCAAGATGGTTTTAATTGTCTATGGTTTTATAATAAATCGTAACCACTCACTAAATAAATCAATTATTACTAATTAAGTAGTGATCTATATACTATTTTTTTTATTAATGGAAAATATATAGATCCTACCATGTATGATCTTAGTTTTGAGAAAGAAGAGATAAGTTCTATCATTCACTAGTTCGTGACAAAGAAGAACGACTTTAATCATGTGAGATTTATTTAGAGAATAAGATAAGAGACCACTTCTCGTTAGATTGAATCATTGAAACAAAAACCAAAAAAAAAAAAAAAAGATAAGATAGAATTTTGTTAATTCCTATAGGATATATGAGTAGAATTGTATTTTACTTGCTTCTAAGAGGTTTCGCCCACTAGAAAAGTCAAATTAATGGAGAGAAAGGGGGAAAACGCTGGGTCAAATATTAAGAGATGTATGCGTTTTCCATTCTTTATTACTTAAATTTGTTTTCCAAAAGGTTGACTTCAATAAAGTATTATATATGGAAAAAGAGCATCCACCGAATTGAGGACTTAAAAGACTATGATATAAGGGCATCTCCAACCGAGCATCAAAATGGTGCAAACAGTGCATTTTTTGGCATTGTTCCTTCTCCAACCCTACCCTATTTCCTGCGTCATTTTGGTGCATTTGAACGGTGCTGCACCAAATATGGAGTTGCACTGTTCATCGCTTCATTACTATTCATGTTTTATTTAAATTTATAAAACAACTCCAATAATATTTATTTTTTATAATTTTACTCCAATTGTATAATTTGGACAAAATAAATTATTTTTTAATTATAAAAATAATGTTAAAATTTAAAAGACATTATTATTAATTATAATATTAAAATCTAGACATTATAATTAAAAGTAGATAAAAAGGAATATGTGAAAAAAATAAGATTTGATCTGTGGGGTTAATTGTTGAAATAGTTAAAAATATAGGGAATAGAAAATAATAATATAAAAGTAGATAAAAAGGAATATACTGAGAATACTCTTTTTTGGTGCAAAAAATGGTGTGGTAGGTTGGAGATGAATTACTGTTAGATGTGATTTTTGCACCATTTTGGTGCAAAATTTGCACTATTTTGGTGCAATGGGTTGGAGATGGTAACACATGACTGATTATGTTGAATGAGGCTAGCTATACCTTTCACATCATCATAAATATACTACATAAGCATCACATGATAGATTATATGAGTGGTTGCCGAGAAAGATGGTTGGAAAATTTATTTTTTGGACCTATTTGTCTCGTTGTATAAGTTTAAATAACTTATTGTCGTCCTAGATAATTTTTATACCAATTTGGTTATCTAGTACTAGGCCTGTCCATCCGGGCCGGCCCGGGTTTTTTTCTTTTTTTTTTAAATTTTTTTTATCAAATTTTTAAATTTTATTTAAGTTTTAAATTATAAAAAAAGACAAAAAAATAATAATAAAACAATAATTTTATTAATCACTTAAAATGACATAAATTACAAATAAAAGATTATAAAAATAAATTTTTTATTAATAATTAATAAATCATTTACAAATTATAAGTATAAATTTATTTTGATAAAAAAATGCTAAAAATTAGTTTAATATTATTATATTTTATATAATTATGTATTAGTATATACTTCCAAATTATTATGGAACTATATATTATATATACATATATTATATGTAAATATATTGTATATATTTATAAGTTATAATTTAATAGAGAGAGAATCGCATAAGTAGTCCTGTAGCCGTTGCTCGTTGGGCCAATGGGGAAGAAGTAACCGTTGTAATATACTATACTTATATACTAAGAGAGAGAGTATACACACACACACATATATAAAAGAGTATACTTATATAATAGGGAGTATACATATATAAGAAAGAGTATACTTATATATACATATATACTAAGAGAGAGAGTATATTAGTATATATATATATACACATAGATTATACATATATATATAAGAGTGTATACTTATGTATACTTATATAAGAGAGAGTATACATATATAAGAGAGAGTATACTTATATATACATATATACTAAGAGAGAGAGTATATATATACATACATACATACATTATACATTTATAAAAGAGAGTATTCTTATATATATATACTTATATAAGAGAAAGTATACTTATATATACTTATACATATATATACTTATATAAGAGAGAGTATACTTATATATACTTATATACTAAGAGAGATTTTATATATACACACACATATGACATATTATACATATATAGAAATATATTATATAAGAGAGAGTATATATACATATATAAGAGAGAGTATACTTATATATACTTATATACTAAGAGAGAGTATATATATACACACATATGACATATTATACATATATAGAAATATGTTATATATACATATATTATATATATACATGTTATATACACATATATTATATATATATATATATATAAATATATTATATATACATATATTATACATATTATATATATTTATATATACATATATAATATAATACATAAAAATAAAAAAGAAAAAAAGAAAAAAAATAACGGGCCGGGCACAAAAGAGCCGGCCCGAAGCCCGGACTTGGCCCGGGTTTCCGGGCCGGGCCGAGGCCGGACGACGTGCCACTCGACTAGGCGCTTCTTAGGGTTGTGTATCCCCCCGGCACTTCGGCTGCGCACGCTACACACTCCTCTCGGCGTACCAAGTTTATTACAAAGTGGATCTACACCACAATTAAGGCACAATACATGAAAGTGTTTGTTCTCAGTCACAATGGATGAGGAACACAGTATGTAAGCTTCACACGCCCTAAAGTCACAGGCCTCCTCCCACCGCAGCAACCTCCCAATTATACGAAACCAATGTATGCGCAACCTAACAATAAGTGCTCAATGGACCGTTGTGTGTAAACAATGAGTAAATAAATCTAACGATAAGACTCATATTAAACACCAGGCTGTAATAAAATAGGTGAAGAGTTAAAACGCGTAATAGTAAAATTTAAAGTTAGAGACTATTCGAGTGTAGGCAAAAGACTTCTCTATAGACAATAAGGCAGGAAGGCACACAAATAGAGTGATGCTACAAAATCGGACTAACTCGCCAGGTGATGATCTTCCTGATTGAAGAATGGAAGCAGAGATCCGTGTCGACCTTCTTTGTTTTGTCTTGCATGATTTTGTTTAACCAAATGCATTACCACTAATGCTCTGCTTTGCTATGTGGATTTGTGTTTCTCGTATTTTAATTGTAGACAACGAACGTTGTTGGAGGATGGATGGATATAGAGCTTGCAACGATGATTATCCAATGGAGGTTTTGCGCGAGTTTTGGTGAAAGTAGAATGTTCTACATACAATTGCAGTTAAAGATCCAAGTTCAAGGCTTCATCCGCAACGTGTACCAAGTGAGCTACCATATGAAGTTTCAAGATCAAGCTTGGGTAAATTTAGTATAGGTTTAATATTACATGCGCTTCTCAATAACATTAAGCGTCCAATATAATAAATAACTCCACATTAACAAAGTTACTTCTCTTAAAAAACGAAAACTAAAAAGAACACTTTAAACTGTGATTAAAGAGAACACATTATTGGTTTTCTTCGTATATATCATATTAAACGTTATATATTATTTCATACATAAGTATGGGTCGGTTTCTATATTATAATAATAATGACAGTAGGTTTCTGAGTTGTTTACAATTTTGTTAGTAATAATGAATATCACATATGTTCATGGATTTACTATTGGTAGTTTTTTGATAATACATTGAGCATAAAAATATGCGAAATTTTGTGAAATATTATATTCTTAGTTTGTACGACTTCAATATCATGTTTGCATGACATATTTTGCTAAGCTATAAAAATATTTCACAAAGTTTTAAAAAGTTGGTTTGTGTCAAAAGCAATCAAAAATTTTACATATCTGCCATATTTTCATGTTTTTGGACTATTTTGTAAAGAGATATTTTTTATTTGGGAGGCCCTTTTCTGATAACGCAGAGCGCTGTAGCATGTTTATATCATGGTTATCCAAAAACATTCCCCAAAGTTTTAACAATCTTTTTATAGAATTTATTTGATATTTTAAGGGGACAAAAACCCCAAAAGGAAAGGACCCAAACAAAACCGCATCCGAACAAGCGATAGATCTAAAATCAGGGACAAAAAGAAATTTGCATCAGTGTAGTTTTCGTCGCCCGCACCGGCTCGAACCGAACTTAGCCGGTCATATCATTTTGGTCTTTCCATTACTGTGCACGGGCGTCTTTCGGATGGATTCAAGATCCAGAGAGATGGCCTGTCGGTCCGACCGATTAATGAGTGCCGGTGACGATGAGTGCTCCCAATTCGGCATTCGACCGAAAAATTTCGTGGTCCGACCGAGATCGGAGACAATGGAAGTCGTCTTAATTAGTGTGGGACTCAAGTTTTATCGTCAGACCCAAAAGCAAGAAAAATCATAAAGGCCTGGTGCTGAGCGCGCTTGACAAATTCGGTCGATGCGTCCAGACGCAGTAGTCTTTGTGTTTGGATTGCTCCATCTAAGCAATCTCGAGGTTGACCGCTAAGACATGCAGAATCTATCCAGGTCGAACCGAACAATAGACGGTATTTCCTGAGCTGTTTGCTGGGCTGTTTTTGTGTCCTTTTGGCTGGGGTTTCTGCTGATGTTTTGAGAGGGTAAAATACGCGCCCCAGTTGCCTTCAAGGCCTCTCATCCAACCATGGAGAGTTTTAAAACAAGTTTAAGAAAGTTTTAACAAGGGTTTTTATGTTTGGTTATAGTTGTTTAAAAAGCTTTTTATAGCATTTGAAGAGTTTTGTTTTTGAGAAATGCAAATTTCACAAGAGGGGCTTGAGGAGATCATCTATTGGTGTTGGGGATCCACTATGTCTCCGCTCTAACCACTTGAATCTATTGAGAAGTTTTTCTAAACTCTATTTCTAGCTTATTTATATACTTTGATTATCTTGTTTATTAAGCTAGAACTAACTTTGAGTTTAGTTGATTTGATTTGTTTTTTTTTCTCATCTGCTTCACACACAGCCACCATTGAGCTTATCTGTTTACTATTCATATAAGCTGTAATTTGGTTGTGGGGAGGGTTGTAAACAAATCTGAGAGTGAAGCCTACATTGTGTTCTTGGTCAAATTTCGGCTATAATGTAGAGCAACAAATTTGTTGTATTTACTGATTATGAGTGTTAGTAAACAGCGTTTTCCGATGAGCTTTAAACCTAGGATAAACGGCGAGTGTGTTGTGAATGGGGGTGCGTGGTGACTAGAAAAAATTCCATAGAGTGTGATGATGCTGAACGTTGATCGGTGAGCGATTGTAAAACAGCGATACATTCAAATGAGGTGGTATAACGTTTATTAAAAACGGTGTAAAAGTGAAGGCTGGTTCGTAAGAAAACCTCGAAGGTTGTAGAATAATGAAGGATTTCTCGCCTGGAAGAGTGGGGAGGGCGGAGACGGGTAGGGACGGAAGGTCGTCGAACTCCGTGATCAATATGAGAGTGGTGTTTGAAAGTGTGCTTTAGGCGTTCATAAAAATATATATTTTAATAGTTCATATATCCTTATATTGCCTATTAGTCGAGCATAGGGTCATTATTTTATATGATCCACTATCTAGTTAATACATTGTTTATCCCCCCTGTGTTTGGTTTATATACCATTGCATATATATATAGGATAAACACTTGTCATAGTCATATGTTTGCTATATCATCAGTTGGTGTTACCCTTATGACTTAATCACTAAGGCTCTATATATATATATTGAGTGGTTTATTTCAATATAGCTTGGTATTATGGATTGCAAATAACTGTGTTAATTATTCTTTAAATAGAGCTATTTTAAGAAAAAGGATATATAAGTATAGGTCATAAAGACCCCTACACATACACTCCCGCGGTCACCGTTTATGGGTACCAATTTATTATGGGCCGCGTAATCAAATCATGGTTTGGGACCACAGCATTAGCAAGATAGTGCAGTTGTGAAAGGTCCAAAAAGACTGAACCGCTACTTAATAGAAGTATGGTGTATCCTTATATCTGGATGTTTACAGGCGATGGAACATAAATTTTTGAGGGTTCAGCTGGGCAGCATGTCGAAGTAGATAGAGTAAAGGCAGACTATGAAAAGAATCCTATATTATCATTAAATTGCGAACCTGGGAAGAAAAGAAATAGCTGATCTGGGTCTGAGGCAGCGAAGTGGAAAGAAATTTACCTAGAACCACGAAGACTACATATTACACCGGTGTTTTGGTTGCTTGAGGGGTTCGACTACGATTTCGGCAACGTTTCGCGGCGTTTTGCGGTCGGCAAGAAAAAGGTGCTGCTAACTTTGTAGGTGAAAAAATTACAACACGTCTTTCTTCATTCTCTGTTGAAACGTTGGTCTTCTTGTGGCAATTCTGGCAATATTATTAGGTAAAAAGGCGAAAATGTAAAGTAATTCAGGTATTTTTTTAAATCAATTCTTTAATGATTATCTCTTTAAATGGTATATCTATGATTTACATGCTACACTCATCGTGATAAGACTACAAATAGGGTTGTTAAGGAATAGATTGGCTTCAAATGCTGCCCAGTGTTTTCATGAAGGCATGTAAAGAAATTATGCTTTTTCAATTTACCTGTGCCACTTAAGACACAGAACGAAAAAAAAATGAGCTAGTCCAGCGGTAAAGTCATTTCTAGTGCTATGCCACTGTAGCAGGTTTAGAATCTCAACGTGCTCTCCTATTATGTAGTGCATTTTATTTGACCGTAAAATAATTGTTCACGTTTGTTTACTAAACATTTTAGTTATTAAAAGTTTGGTAGTAGAGTTTGTTTTGTGAAGATCAGTAATGAGTCTATTACTTTTGGGGCTTATCTCTATCAGATTTGGGAAGCCATGAAAATGTTAGTTGAATATCTATATACTTTCAGGATATATGCAAATTTGATAGTTGAGTTTTGTTCTATGGGATCTGAGATATCTCAATGCTTGATGCTTGAATATTCGGCGATGCGGCGAAAAATACGCAAGTTTGCTTGAGCACTAACTGCATTATCTTAACTTGCGCATTCCAGCAGATTTTCCGCCAGAGTAAGAAGTTTCATGGATAAGGACCAAACTAAGTTGTATCTCTAGTTTCACTCCAAATAGATTATTCCATTTGTCTTGCGTGGCGAAAGTTAAAAGAATCGAATGTTTGTTAGAGCTTATTAAATCAAACACAGAGATATTCCTGGCTCTTTACTCTAAAAATAAAAAAAAATCTGCTTATCTTGCTTTCGCAGATTAGTTGTTGCAAAGTGGGCATAATCAGAAGAGTGAGTCCTTATACTTGCAAGTTCAGTCGTTCAGAAAAAAAAAAACTTTTCTCTTTTATCATGAATTGAGGTCGAAGAGTTTTTTGCTTTGGCCTTGTTTTATATTCTTTTCTTTTTTGAACATGGCAAACTTCGAATACATGGTGGCTAGAAGACGAAATATTTGAGGAAAGCAAGTAAGTTTTTAACTTCATCTTGCATGGAGTTGATTCTTTTGCATTTTAGTTACTTCAGTATTCAAAAGTTATAACACGTCTTTGAGTCATTTATGCGGCTGCATGAAGTGTTCAAGTTATGGAAATTGTTGATTATTTGGATTTGGGGTTCTATTTTTCAGAAAATATTTTGGAGGAAATCACCCGAATAAATGCTTTTGGGTTAGACTTGTTCGTTATCTGGTCTTCTATATAATTGGGATATTGAAGTATACCTAGATAATTTTGGATGCATGAAATTGTGTTTGTTTTGTGGTTATTAATCGAAAAATTGTGGTTCAATTACTGGTTATTATGAAGTTGTGACTGTGTAAGTAAATTTTGATGAAGCCGCACTTAAGAGAATATATGTGAATCTCTAAATAAAAATTTGAGTATGTATACTTGACTGAATATTCTATCTATTGTAAGCTTAACTATTAGCTATTTCAATATGTATTGAATATAACTATGTCTAATATAATACATGTTTTCTTCCAGATTATAATGATTTCCTCCTTGATTGAAGGTTTTATTTTCTTACTGATGATATCTTCATTATAAGGGCTTCTATGTTACAAAACTGAAAAACGACACACAACTCAATAATTATACTGACACTCAGGAGGAGAATGAATCATTTACTTTCCGAGAACTTTTACCTATTAGTAAAGTATGAGGCATAAAACTGGTTATAGACAAGATGCATGATTTTTCTTATTGAAAAGGGACATAATACAAACATAGAGCTTACTTAAAATTGGACCATTGTTCCGTGTGTGTGTGTGCCGTATTGAGTCTAATTATGAGTCTAGGTAATTTGTTTGGATTGATAGCTTAGTGACTCCGTTGAAAACATTTGAGGACATATATACAAGTATATATAATAGTATTACTATTCGTATATAGTACTATGATTATCTTAGGATAGGAGCTTTTATCATTATGAAGAAATTATATAAAACAACTCATTTATATACACATGCATAATATAGTGTCAAGTGTACCTATATATACATCATTTATTTTTATACAATAATATTAGGATTCGAGAAGCCGTACAATTAAATGTTATACTCATATCAGTAATTTTACATATAGATTAAACGTCCTCGATATAAAGAAAATTTAATTATTAATAACTGTACAACAATTCTTTATATTTGAGCTTATGTAATTATTGTAAAGGAGGTGATACATTGCAAAAGGATTTATATCGGTTTATTGAGAATGTTTTGTATTGTTACTCACTATCTGAGGACCATGAGTGAATTCCTAATAATTAAATCATATTGTGTTGTACTTGACACAATCTTTAGAAAATATTAAAAGTCCAATACTACGATAAGTTGAGTTGTTTTGAAGAAAGAAACTACGAAAAAACCAGAACTAAGTTAGCATGAATACTGAATGATTATTTCGTATGTTGAGGATTAATAATTATGAGTTTGTTATGATGTATACATCTGTTTTGCTAAAGTACCGTACACTATTCATCCAAAACTTATATAATACGCAGAATAATATCATCAAGATCAAGAGTTAGATGTTCACAGGTTTCATATTTAGCACGAGAAACGCCTCAATTGGCAGAAGATGGCTATTGAATGTAGATTGATATTCAGACATTTGAAGCCAGGGTATGTGGAAGTACACGTGCACATATGCTTTGTACTACTTTTCAAATTTCAAGCTTGAATAACTGTAGTTAAATGATACAGACTTCACGTTGGAACTGCTTCAACTATTCAGTGAATCATGGAATTAGACTCGCTGTAGGATAAAAGAGCATCTGGGATGGCATAATGATGATGGAGTCTATGTGTTTACATCTTGTTATAGGAGTAGCCATATTTGCGTCACATAGAGAACATCTAATGTTTCCTGTTTACACACAAATGTTTGCAGCATAAGTCTTCTTGGCAATTAATAATGATGGCTTTCTGTCCATTAAAAGTCAGTGTTGCTTGGCATAGAATCACTTTCCGCTACCATATATTGAAACATTGCCCTTCATGATGCCAAAGTACAGCGCTTCAGTGTACTAGGCAATGGCAATATGGTCTTCTGCTTATATGAAGTTGTTACTTTTCTAAATAATTCCCTATTTATAGACCGTGAACTTGACTGTGTTTTTTGGATATGTGATCAGAATTTTTCGGATATGTATGGGCAGCTCGTCTAAGCATCCATGACAGTACAAACTCCAGCGCGAGGTCATATGGGCCGTACTCAACAATGTTACGCTCAGAAGTTCCAACATCAGGTAAGTGCATTTGTTTCAATAAGCTTGTTGCTCGACATGCTTTTTTGCATAATTGTTCAGGTCAATTTGTACTCAAATTATTGAGCTTTTGCACGCTGTTTACCTATCACAGTGAACATTTACGAATTTTCACAGGTGTAAACCATAAGTTGCATATCTCAGAAGCGTCACGAGTTATCTAATGATCATCCGTTAAGTATGGCTATCGACGAAAGCATTAATTTGATTCCACTATACGTATGAATGTATTATGTACCTTCATTGAATGTGTTGTTATAGTGATAAAATTATCTAGATACGCACAAGGCAACTAGCAACATCTCGTCATGGGAATCATAGCCATATATAACGATAAGAGCAGATATAAGGGCCAAGCCAAACAATCCTCCTTATTAGGCAACGTGACCGTGCTAGTGATACGCATGGATGCTTGCAAGTTTTGATAGTGCACTGCAAAACCTGTTGTTCGCCTGCTTTGCCTTGTGTCAATGAGGTTACGATCACCCGGGCATTTTTATGGTATGCAAACTGGAGAATAAAATTTAAAAGCTCTCAATCTGAGTTCTCAATTCTTTCACTTATTCATGTCACATTTATGTCCTACTCTTTCAATTGCTGTATCTTTTGTATTCCACGTTCATAAGATACAAGTAGACACTGAATATTTATATACCATGTCTTTGAGTGTTGACAATTAAGAAATGGAATTGAATTCTGTAACTATTTTGACTAGTGGGGATAACACTTTATTATGATATATATCATAAATATGCAACTTGTTTGATAAGTACATAAGAAATATTTGATGTCGTGCCGTCTTCATTTAGTTGATGTGAAGTGAGAGCAAATTTTTTGTAGATGTCTTCAGGTTAACACTGTTAGGTTATTGTAGGAATATTCTTGCATAAAAGCGTCACTCTAAAGTAACAACTCTTTGCCGACGTTATATTGCGTCGCAAAAGTAAAATATCTTTTAGCGATGCTAATCTTCCGTCCAAAGATATAGTTTTTAGTGACGGCTTCATTCTGCGTCGTTAAAACTACACTTTTGCGACGACCTAACGATTGCGTCGCCAAAGATAATTTTTAGCGACGAAAGCGTCTTTGCGTTCGGGCTAAAAGCTATATTTTTGGCGCCGACCGATTGGCTTTTGCCGGAGCTGCTGCGTCGCTAAAAGTACACAAGTTTTTGCCGACGGCACTTTCGCATATGAAAAAATTCTGCATACTTTTGGCGGCGACGGAAATACTAATGCGTCGGCTATAAAGATATACTTTTCCCGGACGGCATGGAAGCGTCGCGCAAAAGTGTTGACTTTTACCGACAGCAGGTGTGTTTGCGTGCGCCGAAATATTTTCCTTGAGCACGTTTTGAGTGACCGTTAGGCTAGACCGCTTTGCACTTTTTGCGTCGGGATAAGTATTTTTTCCCGACGTTTTTAAACTTTTGCCGACGTTTTTGTTTCGCGTCGGCAATATTGTATTTTGTTGTAAATTGTGACATAAATACTAAAGAACAAAAACATTATTAGTGTAAATTGTTTTGTTAAAACATCATACAAAACAAGAAGGTCGAAGCAGGATGAGCTTTCACGGCTCAAGCCTTTGTGAATCTGTTTTCAAGCAAAACAAACTCTCCAACTCTTAAAAAGCTTTTTTAAAAACACTAAACGCAAACTTCAAACCGCCATTGTTACCTTAAAAGCATTCCGTAGTTACTAGTTGAAAGATGAGGGCAAGGGGGTATTTATAGAAACCCAAAATATCAGTAGAAACCAAGCAAAATGACCAAAAAACCAAATCCACAAAATCTGGAAAAGTACAGAAATATAGCTGTTTATTGATCGGGCCGGTCGACCAACAGACCACTGCGTCACGCGCGGGAAAAACTAGCCCGTTGGAAATGGCAAACTAGAAATAGTCACGGTCGCCGCAGAGGCAAGTCGCGGTCGTACCGCAGAACAGCTCAAAAACAAAAGCTAAGATTTATTCTCTGGCTGGATTTTCTTACAGGTCGAGCCGCAAGCGCCAAGGGCGGGTCGATCCCGTTGATATGATAAAAAGTAAATAGCAGTCTCTGGAAAATTGGCAGTCGAGCATGAGCGCAAGGGCGGTCGGTATCCGCGAGCTGTTGAAAAAGCAGAGCATAGGCTCTTGACTATCTGGCGTCGACCGCGAGCCTGTTGAAAAAAGAGCATTAGGCTCTGGACTATGCGCGGTCGACGCAGCGCCAAGGGCGGTCGACCGCGAACTGATTATTCCAGATATCCAAAGGTTTGAAAATATTTCTATTGATTTAAAAAAACCGCCTAAAATTTTAAATATGCAAACAAATTTCAGAAATATAAAACTTGGGAATGATTATATGACATGATAATACACATGTACAAACATTTGGTTTTGCAAAAGGACCTCGCAATAGGAACACCCAATGAGAATATCATCATTTTGTATAATAGTCCAATACTAAAAATGTTAAACATATGAAATTTTGGACATTTTGGCTAACCATATTTGAAACATTACAAAATAATTTGTAACTTAATAAAATATGTATATGATTATTGTTAAGTCCATAAACCAAGAAAAACAATATTCTGCAAATTGCATATTCTATGGCAGTAGTGATAAATTCTAAAATACAATTGGCATATGAAAACAAATAAAAGATGTGAATAAATTTTGTTTGTTTTTCATATCTATGTAGTTAAACGCAAAACAAATAGTAAATATGAAATATGTAATTTTCATATTTATAATCATAAAAACCAAAAACATGTATGTATATATATTATTATATATATACTAGAAAGCCAATAAAATGTGCGGTGTATATAAATGATTGAGCTTAAAGTATCAACACACATAAATAACACCTAAACTAAATATTACCAGATTGATTGAATCTTGCGATATAGGTCTCAACTTGTACACTTGGCGATAAAACTAGAACTTGGAATCTCAATTTGAATTGCATAGGCTTCACCACTATTCCTCCAACCTCCATTGGATATTATCGTGTAGGCGTAATTCATCCATCGCTCCAACATATTATTTGTCATAATTAATAGATAAACAAAATACTAGACAAACAATATTAGTCATAAATTATTTGTTAACATCATCAAAACAAGAAGGCAACACATTTGCATGTTTTAATACGCCCATGTATAATACTAATTCGTCGTTGGTTATAGACTGGCATCATTAGGATATAAATTTCATGACGTTTGTAAGCACATTTGATAATTGTTTCATGGCTACAAGAGGACATGAATGTTAAAAACATTTATGATGTGCTACCCTTGGACCTAAGTGAAAATGATAGCACAAAATATTATGAATGTTGATCGTGAATTGCAGCACAAGCTGTTGTAGGTCGCGAATGAAATGGACTTTCATAGGAGAGGCGTCTATACGAGGAAAAAAATTTGCTACATTGGGCAGTAGCAATAACAACTATTATTAGATTCTATGCAAAACCAATGGGTTTTGGAAATCGTAAGGGAAACTGGCCGAAAGTCAAGAAAAGTTCAAGAGAAAATTAATTTGCTCAATGTTTTTGTTTGGCAAGCAAGGGCAGAGGAGCTAGAAAAAGGTTATCTAGATAAGAGAGAGTGGGTAAACGTTATTCAATCGCGTCCAGATAGCTAGCAGTGGAATTGTCCTGCAAGAATAAAGATTAAGTTGGCTTCCTCCAGAGACATGGATTGTGCACGAAGTTTGGAGGCAGAGCACGCTAAACCCTTCTATTATGCGAGGCCCGATAAAGTATTTAATCATTATTTCCATAGGGCAAAGCCTCGCTCGAAACGTTGCAAGAGATTATTGAGACATTTGAGTGAAGAAGGAATGGCTGCCTTCTACTATTGCTCGAGTGTATGAAATAAAATATTATGTTCTAAGGTCTTTATGTAAGAATATATACTGCACAAGCAATGTATTGATCGATATCAGAACTATTAGAAAGAAGCACCATTGGCAGTAATTGAATGCATATGCCCATCATAGAAGAATTTCGAAGATAGGAATGATCGATTCCAATGAATTTTACTTTTCATAGAGTTGGATCAGTCGGGACTATGAGGAGCATGTTTTGGGTTTGGATGGGAGATGCAAGATCTGCTTACTTAAAGTTTTGGAATGTAGTGGTGTTCGACATCACATATATAATCAATTCATTTGAGGCTACCGTTTGCTGCATTCAGCAGGTGAGAATCATCGTTTATCCGGCAGTCCATTCTGTTGGTTGTCTTAGCTTGGCAGATGAGCAAGTAGAATACCCTTTAATTTTGGTTGTTTCACACCAATGGCTAAATGGCATGCATGGGGAGTCGCAGCCAGAAGCAATTAGTATCACCGGATCAAGATGCATAAATAGGAAGAGCTATCAACAAGTTTTTCCTAATACGCTGACACTGTTTTTTATCTTGCAATATTGGTAGACATATTTGGCCGAGCAGCAACTTCCAATGAAAGGGCAATATGGAGATGAGAATTTTACATATATGATATAGTGGTACCCGGAGATAGCACTATTCATAATTGTGAGGAACGTTGGAAGATTTTGAGGAGAAATTTAATATTAGATGAGAATGTAGATAGTTGGCTGACAGAGGATGTAGCATATTTTGAAGGAGAAATTCTTTGGTTGGAGGTAAATAACAGGTTGGTTGGAGGCAGTACTGGATCTGCAGTCAGCATGTATCGAGATTAATTTGGTTGTAACTTTTTCTATTGAAAGATGAAAATGACTGTAATTTTTTAGAACACGCGGTATGTAAGATGTACTTTGGTTGAAACTTTGGAGGTAATTGTTGCTAGTTTCTTCTAATGTGTTTATGTGAAATTGTTTAAATGTGTGTATTCATGAAGGTATTTGCATCTGTGGGCTTTTTTGGGAATATTGTATATACGTATTTATGTTGTATTTGTTAATGGTATACATATTCCGTGCTAACCTTAATTGATTCATTTTTTGCATGGAAGAAGTTGAGATGTTGTTATTTTTTGGCATCTGTTTGCATATTCGTTATTTTACTCAGTGGCACTCCAACTGTAGCTCTTCATTGGTTTGTGAGCCTAATATTATTCACAAGCTAAAATGGAAACCATGTCAAGCGACTTTTGATGTTGAAATGCTGTCCAATGGTGGCTTACTAGCTCGATCCCAGACGATCAAAGTCTCAGATGGTTAGGGTCCGCCAGAGACCAAATCGACCGTCTTGTGAGCTTTAAGGCTGATGATAACTTCTATTTGTTGATGCTGAGCACTGTTCATGATAAGAATTTGTTGGCCATGGGTTGACTCATGAGAAGTCAGCTCCTAAGAATTTGTTGATGCGTGGAGTCACGCATGATAACTTCTATTTTTTTATGTATCATAATCAGAGCACATACTCCCTATCAGGCGCAAACTATGCAAAATACGAAAGTAAATGATTCAAGAGTAATAAGATGTTACATATATGATGTACCCCCACGCTACTGAAGCAAACAAGCTTAGCAAGACACTCACTACAAACTGAGCAGCAAATCATAATAGTGTACAAAATTAACGCACAAATATAGCTAAAATTTTGAAGGACAACAACTGACCACAAAACAAGCTCATAATTGAGTACAAACCATAGGCACAAAATTGAGTTGCAAACCTGACTTCAAACAATGTGAAAATTAAGTTCAAACTAAGTAGCCAAAACGACCGCAAGGTTATACAGAGCTTATCCTCACCATAGAAGAGATCATCAAATCACAGTCACATGTTATTCAAGTTGTTAGACGCTAGAGGAGGGTGATTTAAGGGTCCTTTATGCTAATCTAAATGATCCGATTTTATGGCCAATTAAATACTAATAAAAAATATCCTAGCAAGGAATAAAATGAATATAAGATACATTAGCATAGGATAAGGTAATATGAACATGAATATATCCTATCAAATGAGATATTACAAGTATATGAGCAAGATTCTGCACAAGGGTAAAATAACATCTTCCAGTGATCGGGTATATGAGAGCAATACACAAAGGCGATATAAGATATGAAACAAGAATAGTAACGCCAATGGCAATCAGCAAACAAAACGATATGATCCAGCGGAGTTGCGGGTCCACGACTTACGTCTGCGTTCTCACCTCGAGGAGATTTCACTATCACAACCGGTTTTTTACGTTTGACGCACGAACAACGTTTACAGCCGTTCACAATATATCAGGCTATGCATCACAGTTATCAGCTAATACACACTAAGTGTTGTCCTAGCCGTGTCCTCGCTGCCTCAAGTGCTCGGTACAACCATCTCTCTAGCACGTCAACGCGCTGCCACTCCTTTCGGATTCGACCTTCCGTCTCTCTACGCCACACGACTTCTCTCGGTGTAACAAGTGTATTATAAGTGAAATTCCTAACAATTTAGCACAATATAAATCAATTTGATTGTTGCTGCTAAAGCAAGGTGAGAATCAGATTAAGCAGGCAACTCTTAGTCTCACAAACCCACAACATCCCAAATTATACTATGATGTAAATACAGCTAAGCTCAATAGGTTGTGTGTTGAACAAAGAAGTATCAAAAAACGATTAAACTAAACTCAATATAATCTAAGGCTATGGAAATTATAATCAAAAATAATAAATTGCTAAGATGAGTTAGAAACACTTCTGCTAGTAAGATTGACAAGAGCTAGGAGAATAGGATGCGTTCAAAACACCAAAGGATTGTCTCCACTTGCTCTTGTGAAATTGAATTCACAAACATCAAACCCTCAGAATTGTTAAAAGCTTCTTAAACTAAACTTAAACAAAACACTAAACAAGTTTAAAGCCTTGGTTAAACTATTATTAAAACATTCTCTTAGATTCTTAAAACTGGAGGTATGAAAGGGGGTATTTATAGCCTGGCCCAATACCTCAAACAAAAGCCGCAAACCAAAAGACGCAAAAACCCTCCAACGGATGACAAAAAAATAGTCGTTATGGGGCATTCTGGGAGCTGGGCGGTCGACACGATCATTTTTTGACCGATCGACGCTCGCACTGTCAAAACTCGTAAAGTTCCAGAGACATTTTCCGGTGACTCGTCCGGTCGACCGGGAGTTACTGTAGCCGTGGCGCAGCTGTTTTTGGTAAAATCAATTTAAAATAGTAAAATGAACTCCCAAAAATTATAAAATTTTGTGGGGAGTGTTCTAGACTGTAGAATAACATGTCAGTGAAAGAATATATGAAAAATATTTCCCAGTTGAAAGAGAATAAAATATTTTGAACAAGCAAATTTACAGTTTTGAAAAACTCTTACATATACGATTTTGTAAAATTAATTGGCGAGCAGTAAATCAACTCCAAAAATAGTAAAACTAGAGCAACAGTTTTAAACATGTAGATAAACATGTCAGAGAAGAATTTTTCAAAATATCACTTCTATTTGAAGAAACTCATCAGTTTTGTAAAACATGCACGATACATGTGGACAGGAACGAAAACATGATTGTGAAATTCCTTAAAGCATAACAAATCATTCAAACTTGATAATTTTCGCGAAATGTTTATAAACATGAAACAAACATGTTAGAAAAAGAATTTTTCAATTGCATTCTATTTGTGAAAACTCAGTATTTTTGGCAAGTGTGTCCAAAAACATGACAAACTCAAGAACATATCGTATGAAATAATATATAAAATATATATAGGGTGCATAAACGCGAAAAACTTATGTATATATTATAGTTTAACTATATTATATTAACTGTGAAAACAATAGATGTGTGTGTATAGAAATATATTGAGCTTACGTACCTTAACACAGCATAATATAAAATGCTAACTAGATTACCGCAAGCTTGGATCTTTGATTGCTCAATTTGTAGCTCAGCGTTGGTACACATGGCGGATGAAAGCTTGAACTTGATCTTTAAACTTAAATTGTACATTGCTTCACTCCACAATTTCCTCAAACCTCCTTGGATATCATCGTTGTAGCAGCATATTCCATCAACCTCCAACTACGTTGTTTTGTTCTATAATACATAGAATGTACAGAAGCCTAGACTAACCAACATTAGTAGTAAAGTTGTTTGTTAAACATCATCCAAACAAAAGGCCAACACAATGGAGAAAACTAACAAATACCACAACCAATACATACTAGAAAGCACTAATATGTAACACGAAACCTAATACAAAAGCATAAATGGAGGAAATAGCAGTTTTTCACAAGTTTGCTCTTGTGCATCATCTAGGTTATGCCCCGTACTAGAAGTATTTGTTGTTGAAATTGAAGCTGGTGTTGGACATGCCTTCGAGGCTAGATGCTGAATCACGAGCGATGATGTGCTTCTCCCATAATAATATATTATTATTATATATACTATATATAGTATATATATATATATATATAATATATTATGAGAAATATGGGTATGCTTGGTAGCCAAGACAAAATTTGTGCTTGGTAAGTGGGTGAGGCACAATCTCCTCGCACTCATATTTAATTGGGGGGACGGCAGCATTCAAGCCATGTGAATATGATCCCCTTTGAATGAGTGAGATAATATTGAGCCAACTCACTACCTAGCACAAATTTTGTGGCTTTGGTACAAGCATACCCCATATTTCCTGCATATATATATATATATATAATATATATATATATATATATATATATATATATGTGTGTGTGTGTGTGTGTGTGTGTGTGTGTGTGTAGTGTGTGTGTAGAGATAATATAGGTAGGGCTGTCCAAAGCAGGCGGGCGGCCCGGGCCGGCCCGGAAACCCGGCTAAGTCGCGGGCTCCGGGCCGGGGCGCGGGCCGGCTCTTTTGTGCCCGGCCGGCCCGGATTTATTTTTTTTCTTTTTTCTTTTTTATTTTTATGTATTATATTATATATGTATATATATAATATAATAATTGTATAATATATGTATATATATATATATTTATATATATATAATATATAATATATGTGTGTATAACATGTATATATATAATATATGTATATATAACATATTTCTATATATGTATAATATGTCATATGTGTGTATATATATACTTCTCTTAAGTGATATAAGTATATATAGTATACTCTCTCTTATATATGTATATATACTCTCTCTATATATATATTTCTATATATGTATAATATGTCATATGTGTGTGTATATATAAAATCTCTCTTAGTTATATAAGTATATATAAGTATACTCTCTCTTATATAAGTATATATATGTATAAGTATATATAAGTATATTTCTCTTATATAAGTATATATATATAAGAATACTCTCTTTTTATAAATGTTAATGTATGTATGTATGTATATATATACTCTCTCCTCTTAGTATATATATTTATATAAGTAATACTCTCTCTTAATATATGTATACTCTCTCTTATATAAGTATACATAAGTATACACTCTTATATATATATGTATAATCTATGTGTATATATATATATACTAATATACTCTCTCTCTTAGTATATATGTATATATAAGTATACTCTTTCTTATATATGTATACTCCCTATTATATAAGTATACTCTTTATATATATGTGTGTGTGTGTATACTCTCTCTCTTAGTATATAAGTATAGTATATTACAACGGTTACTTCTTCCCCATTGCCCAACGAGCAACGGCTACAGGACTACTTATGCGATTCTCTCTCTATTTAATTATAACTATAAATATATACCAATATATTTACATATAATATATGTATATATAATATATAGTTCCATAATAATTTGGAAGTATATACTAATACATAATTATATAAAATATATAATATTAAACAATTTTTAGCATTTTTTATCAAAATAAATTTATACTTATAATTTGTAAATGATTTATTAAATTATTAATAAAAAATTTATTTTTATAATCTTTTATTTGTAATTTATGTCATTTTAAGTGATTAATAAAATTATTGTTTTTATTATTATTTTTTTTGTCTTTTTTATAATTTAAACCTTAAATAAAATTTAAAAATTTGATAAAAAAATTTTTAAAAAGAAAAAAACCCGGGGCCGGCGCCGGAACCTACCCGGGTCCGGGTCCGGGCTCCGCCGCTGCCCCGATTATTTTTTATTTTTTATTTTTTCATTTTTTGTATTATATTATAGTATGTAATATATACAATATATATAATTGTATAATATATGTATATATAATATATTTTTATATATGCAGTAAATATATGGATTATATATAATATACTGTATATACAACATATTTCTTATATATGTAAAATATGTCATATGTGTGCTATATATTACTTCTCTTAGTATATAAGTATATATAGAACTTTCCTTTATTATCGAATATGTATCTCTCTATATACTTATTCATTTATATATCATAATATGTCATATGTTGTGTTTTTTTTTGGTTTTTTTTTTTTTTTTTTTTTTCATATATTATACTTCTCTCTATATAAATGTATGCATGTTTATATATAATACTCTCTCTAGTACTATATGTACTATATAAGGTATACTCTCTCTATATATATGTATACTCTTCTCTTATATAAATATATTTTTATATATATTATAATTTCATATGTGTGTGTGTATATATACTCTCTCTTAGTAATATAGTATATATAAGTATATCTCTCTACGTATAACTATATATGTTAAGTTATATTTAAGTATTACGTTTTCTGATGTATATATATTATATATTATATATATATTATATATATATTATAGATATATATATATACTATAGTATATATATAAGACATATCTCTTTATACTATCATGTATAATGTATGTTATGTATGTATAATACTCTCTCTCTTAGTAGTATAGTTATATAAGTATCTCTCTCTTTATGATATGTATCTCTTCTCATATAAAGTATAATAATTACATCTCTATATATTTTGTATATATATATATTATAATATATAATTATAAATATACCTATATATATATATCATATAATAATTATTATTACTATAATATAATATATATACTATTT
This sequence comes from Asparagus officinalis, assembly GCF_001876935.1. Lineage (NCBI taxonomy): Eukaryota > Viridiplantae > Streptophyta > Magnoliopsida > Asparagales > Asparagaceae > Asparagus > Asparagus officinalis. The sequence continues at coordinate 2,273,174 of NC_033802.1, read as the reverse complement.
ATATATATATATTATATATAGTTCTATATATTTAGTATTTATATATACTTAATTACTCTCTCTTTATATATGTATATTAAGTAATACTCTTCATATACTGTATACTACCTATTATATAATATACTCTTTCGTAATTATGCGTGTGTGTTTCTCTCTCTCTTTAGATATAGTAATATAATTATAAGATATATTAGCAACGGCTTACTTATTCCCATTGCGCCAAAGGCAACGGCTACAGACCTTTATGCGATTCCTCTTATTAAATAAACTTATCAATAATACACATTATTTACATATATATATGTAATTATAATTATAGCTACATAATAATTTGAAGTAATACTAATACATAATTATATAAAATATAATAATATTAAACTATGTTTAGCATTTTTTTATCAAAAAAAAAGACAAAAACTTAAAAACCCTTAGTTGGGATGTAATGTACTTATTATTGTGTTGATGCTGATGAATTCAAATTAATTTATACTTATAATTGTAAAGTGATTTATTAATATTAATAAGAATTTATTTTTATATTTTTGATTTGTAATTTATTTTTAGTGATTATAAAATTATTGTCTTTATTATTATTTTTTTCAGGCCGTCCTTTTTTATAATTAAATTTAAATAAAATTAAAAATTTGATTAAAAAATTTACAAAAAAAAAAGAAAAAAACCGGCCGGCCCGCGGATGTGCAGGCCTAGTACTTAGATAACCAAGTTGCGTTTATAAAAATTAGTCCTAGGACGAAATAAGTTATTTAAAACTTATACAACGAGACAATAGTCCAAAAATAAATTTTCCACCAACTTTCTCGGCAACCACTCATTAATTCTACTCATGATTTATGTTAGGTATATTTATGGTTGATGTGAACGTAGAGCTGCCTCATTCAATATCAGTCTATGTGTTACATCTCCAACCATTGCACAAGAATAGCTGCCCAAATTTTCACCAATACATTGAGTGCAAAAATCACAATACTAACATAATTCATCTCAGCACCTCACACCCATTTTAATGCACAAAAGAGTGATTCTCATTATATTCCTTTTTATCTACTTTTATATTATTATTTTCTACTTTCCTTAATTTTTTATATCTTAACAATTACCCACAGATCAAATCTTATTTTTTCACGATATTCCTTTTTTCTATCTTTAATATTTATGTCTAGATTTTAATATTTAATTAATAATAATGTCTTTTAAATTTTACATTATTTTTATATAAAAAATTAATTTATTTTGTCCAAATATACAATTGGAGTAAAATTATAAAATAATATTTATGAGTTGTTTTATAAATTAATAAAATCATGAATATAATGCAACGAGAACAAGTGCAACCCATATTTGTCGCAGCACGTCAAATGCACCAAGAATAGACGCAGGAACGAAATGGATAGGGTTGAGAAGGCAACAGCCCAAAAATGCACTGTGACCATGTGTGCTCGGTTGAGATGCATTATTATTCATGTCTTTTAAGTCCTCAATTCGTGGTGCTCCTTTTTCCATATATAATTACTTATTGAAGTCAACTTTGGAACAAATTAAGTAATAAAGAATGGAAGCATACCTCTCTTAAATTTAGCCCAGCGTTTCCCCTTTTCTCCATTAATTGCTTTTCTAGTGCTGCAAACTCTTAAGAGCAGTAAAATCACAATTGTTTTATCATGATCCTATAGATATTAACAAAATCTATTTATCTTTTTTTTGTTTTTTTGGTTGTTCAATGATTCAATCTAACGATAAGTAGGTCTCTTACTGATTCTTAATGAATATCAGCAATTATTAACAGTCGTTCTTCCTTATTCCACGAACTAAGTGATGAATAAATTATCCTTCTTTCTCAAAACAAGATCATACATGGTAGGATCTTATATATTTTCAAATAAAAAAATTATATATAGATCACTACTTACATTAGTATAACTATGATTTAATTTAATGGCCGTCGCTCCGCTTTATTATAAAACCATAGACATTAAAACATCTTGGCATGCTAATATTATAATATTCGATCCACATTGCTTTTCACAGCATACAAGTATTTTAAGGAACAACACGGTTCTGACGCAAGCCTTCTGCCAAAAAAAGCACAGAATGCACATGTGATTCGAGTGACAGCTCAATATTGAACACGACGCTGTCTCTTATCCCGCCAAATGAAAAATAAATATAAACAGGTTCCACAGTCCGTTTTATGACAGCCACAATCAAAATATGACAAAGTAAACAGGTAATTTATCACTTTCATGATGTCGAATTAGTAGTTGTCCTATCATGATTACTACCGATGCAGATCCTCATTATAGATCTCTATTTATTGATGATACTACACTAACGATACGTTTACGGTCCATGAACATAATATATTTTTGAAACAATAAATTATTCTATAAACAGAACAAATAACCTATACAATGAATATTCTTGATTCTTTGCTGCCTCTGAATTCCAAAATACTATATCCGTACTGTCAAACTTAAAAATAAATAAGAAACAGATTGAATGCGGAAAATGACTCAGACATTCGTTTATTTCTTGCTCTGAACACCTTGGTACTGCCACATGTTTGTTGGGCCAGGCCCAGATTTGTAGCAATCAAGTTGAAACAAGTAAGTATTGTAATGGCCAGGCTAACCTTTACAACATGTGGATAAGGCCGGTCCATTCTGATAAAAAGGTTCTAAAAGGCCGGCCAACATCCTAAATATTTATACCTTTCTCGTACTTTATACTCAGTCTTTCTCTTTCCTTTTCTTTTTTCTTTTATATTTTTTTGTGTGGGACACTATAAAATTTTTAAGAAGGCGCAATATCATTATATTTCATTAACGCGAATATATGAAGTATTTTTAATATCTCATAAAATTTTATAACAATTGTCGATCATATCTACTCTCTTAAAAGCCAACGAAGTTTTCGGAAACAATCTCTTCTGCAGATCTAGACAAAAAATAATCATTCCATTAAACAATAGTGGTGATAAATTGATAAATTATTATGGACCCCCTTTACATCATGTATGAAGATAAAGATTATTGTTTCATCAATGCTCTACAACTTAATGAATTATTTCGAATATTCAATTTCAATGTATACAAGATGAAAAGTATATGCCTAAAACCATTTAATGTTTGTCCCAGAAGGTCGAACACCAGCAGGACACAGACCTACAAATTATATTTGTTTGTTGGACCAGCTATTTTGCCAAAATTACGCTGAACAAAGTCTTATGGATAATATAGTCGGTTCTCAAATAAAAAAAGATAATAAAAACAAACGGCTCACGATCTAAGCGTCACAATGTGACCGATTGGTCAACACTAAAATCAAGTAGTTAACATACGTATAATTAGTTTTAAAGCTTTAATCCTATATATTATTATTTAAATAGAACTCTATTTAACAGATGTCTCTCTCGCCCCAACTCGCATACCAAGCTCTCAGGCAAGAACATTACAGGAATTTTCATCAGATTTTATCTATTTATATGTGTATTCTTATTAGTTTCGTTCTATTAGTTTTAAATTTAGTTGTTTTAACAATTATGAATTATGGGACAAAAAAGAACAAATGGCAAAGTAAACTTTTCTCACCAAAGGCGACCTGTTCATGTATTTTATTCTTATTAAATTAGATAGATTATTTTAAAGCAATTATATATAGTATATATGTTTGATTTTTTTTTCAGCATCGAGATTACAATATTTTTCAATAGCATTGTCATCTCCTTCAAGAGGTATGTGACTTTGATTATTTTCTTTTTTTCTTATTAGATAACTTAATTAGATTTGTTAAAATTAATGATGTGTATGACAATTGCACAAAAGAGCCGGCCCGGGCCCGGCCCGGAGCCCGGACTTGGCCCGGGTTTCCGGGCCTGGCCCGGAGCCCGGACTTGGCCCGGGTTTCCGGGCCTGGCCCGGGCCGCGGGCTGTTTTGGACAACCCTATCTAGTACTACTTTTAATACCAATCTGATTATTAAGTACTACTTTCAATATCAATCTGGTTACTAAGTCCATTTAAAGTCCCAATTTACTTAAATTAATAATCCACGTTAAGTCCAAGCTAGCACACTTGTGCTGACTCAAGAAATCAAAATTTTTGACCGAAAGAGAAAAAAAAAACGTGAAGAATAAAGTTATGACCTTATAACTATAAAAAAATCACGCTCACCTGACCTGGAAAACGAGTCCCAAAATTTCAATTTAAACTTGGAATTTTACCTATAAGCCCAATGGTTTACACTCACTCACTTTTAAAACTATTAAACTGAAATTTGACAGTATGATATACATCAACTTGCGGCAAAAATGCCAATTTAAATTAAAATATAGCAAGTCATAACAAAACAATATCGCACGCCAAACTTTTGAAATGAAAATGGTTTAGCAATAACTCAGAGGTCTAAGAGTAACTTTGGATTTGGTGGGTTTCAGGATGAGTGGAGATGCAACTTTGGGTTTATAGGTAAATACCCTTCAAACCCGACTTGTATATAATGCCCAACCGAACTTAGAGGAAGTACTCATTGAGCAAAGTTCTTATTCAAACGTATATAGAGAATGTCAACGGATGAGCACGAGGCGGTGATTATAGGCGCTGGGATCGCTGAGCTCTCCGCGGCGCTGGGGCTGAAGAGATCAGTTGGAATAAAGAGTGTTGTTCTCGAGAGGTCGCCTGAATTGAGAGCCGCCTGCACTGCTCCCTCGCTGTCGCCGGATGCTTGGCGAGCTCTTGATGCGCTTAGAATTGGCGATAAGCTCAGTGTAGCTTATCGCCTCGCTAAGAGGTAACGTATAGCGGACAATATTGCCCTACATGAGAAAACCAAAAAACGTTCTTTTTTATTTTATTAAAGAAGCATACTAGTCAATTTGCTACTTTTCATTCACTTTCTCTACTCTAAACAAACACATATTATAGTATACTCTCTCATCCCCTCGTTGTCTATCTAAACATAAATGAATACATTCCACCATTTTTCTTTACACTACCTTCCCCCTGGATTTAAGTCAACCCCTCTACTCCATTCCCCTCAACCAACTGTGAGAGTTTTTTTTTACCACTCGCGGGTGGGACTCTCGGTCAGCAGCACCATGGGGGAGGATTCGCTCCCTAGGCCTTCGTGCCCTGTTGGTTGGGAGTTCGAATCCCCGTAGCCGCATTCACCTGGTCTCCTTTGGTTTAAGGGTAGGGATGGAGACCCGGGGGTTTTACCTTGTTTGGTAGGCCAGCCTGGTAGATTAGGGTCCGGTTAGGTCGTCTTGGTCCACACACTGCTCGCCCTGTGCAAGTGGTCACGCTGGTCCTGGCACGTGGGGATGAGCCCCCTAAGAATAATTAGGCGAAGCTCGTTGCAGTTGTGGGGGGATCGGGGGGACTCGATCTGTGGTCTCCGCCAGGGATTCAGATCCTCTCCACTACAAAAAAAATAGTGGAGGGACCACTACATAATCACAGCCATTGATTATCTAGTTGATGGTTATGATTTTTTCTTTTAGTGCAAATTAGGAATGAGTGCAATACACGGGGGTATGATAAGTTTTAGATTTAGATTGTATCATAACCGCCTACTAAATAATCAATGCTTGAGATTAAAAGTAGTGGTCTCTCAACTACTTTTTTGTAGTGGAGAGGATCCAAATCCCTCCGCCAGACCCAAAAGTGGGGCGCTGGAGTGCTAACCGGGGTTCCCTCGTCACAAAAAAAAAAAAAAAACTGTGAGAGTTTTTGATGCAGTGGAAGAGAGCTTAATTAACAAAAGAGTTTAAATTTTGATAATCTAAAACTTTCTTCTTAAATAGCATTTGAGTATAGCAGACACGCAGGGACATCTTATTAGCAACGAGGTGTTTAGAGATGGAACTAGTGAGATTCATGTGATTCCATATTATTTTGTTCATCTTCTGGTACCTCATTTTATAAAAAGTATCGAATCCCTTGTTTTCTTGTAAATCACAAAATCAACAAAGTATATTATCTAGACGTTTATGATTATCTGAGCATTGTCCGTAATCAGCACACGTTATCATTACATAATTATTACACGTACAGCTTGCAATTTTTTCCGAAGCACCGATGCAATTCTCTCTTTTTTTTTGGAAAAAAAGTAGTTAAATTGATAGTTTCTTGTACTGTAAATAAGAAAGCCGTTATAATTGTACGATAGAATTAATATAAAATTATAACCTTCAACTATAATTATAATTTCATAGTTTTAATGTAATGATTAGAGAAAATTAATACCCCATATATAACAATAATATTACCGTTTTCCGTCCCGTATATATTTTAAGAAATTTATGAAAATACATAATTTTTGTGATCGCTCACAGAGGTGAGACAGGAGTGAGGGGACTCCACCCTAAGGTGCTATCAGTAAGATTTTCTTCTAGGCTCGCTTCGTTTACGACCGAGATCATAAAGGATTCATCAGCTGTTGCTCTTCTTGAATCAGAGGATGGAACTTTAATCAGAGCGGAGGTAATCAATCTAGTTTGAGATTCTTTTGCTCCAAATTTACAGCACTTAATATGTTGTGATTATGGCAGGCAGTGGTTGGGTGTGATGGAGTGCGCTCTCTAGGCCCACAACGGCTGGGCCTAACTACGGCCATTGATTCGGCCCAAGCTACGGTCCGGCTCCAAAAGTTTGCCGACAAAGAGAAAAAGGATAGAGTTCCTGCTCTCTACGATACTGACGTTTCTTGGTCAACTACGCATAATACCTCCGAAGGCAAGTCTGTTGTCATCTCACTCTTTAACTATACAAATTTTAGTGGGCTCTCGGTTTTGGCCCACAATATGAAGAGAGATATTATCACCGCTGGAGGCCGCCCAGTCCGATATAGCGGGCGAAGCAGTTATGGATCCATAGTTTATTTTTCTTGTTGACACACACATATACAATTATACGTATAAATTAAGTAGTTTATATAATATAAACTTTATTAGTGAAAAAACACTTGTTTATACGATAATACCAACAATTTCAGCACAATACATGATGAAATTTCATTTTCTTGTCGTAATCATTTTCATATCAATACATGATGAATTTCATTTTCATCACAGAAGCTAACGTATTACTAAATTTCCCCGACAGTAAATCTTCATAATTGTATGAGTTATCAATCACATAGGGGCAGCTAAATGTACTAATTTATCTTCTCTTCCCTTGTTTTTTTTTCCAGAAAAAGAAAGTGCGATAGGACATGCAGAATCAATCCAGACCACCGACCGCTCGGCCGTCTCCCTGGCCTCGGTCAAGTATCATGCTCAGTGGCAAAGCGGAAGGAATTCGATAGGGTCCCACAAAGGGCCCGTCGTACTCTCTCGCGACGCCGCCGCTCCCAATGTGGAGAAAGGGGTCGAGAAGCGCGTGAAGAAGAGATCACGGGCAGCTAGTTTGAAATTTGGCGCATATTGGTCGGGTTGGGTTGAACAAGCTCCACGGGCTGGGCTTTTGGGCCGGGCTTTGGATGCGAAGTGTAGCGAGCCATGATCGTGGCGTGCTTCCTTCAATTGTTTAGAGAGGCACTAGGGGCACACACTCTACCATACTCCCAACCATATCATCTCTCTTGATGCAGTGCACGAGGCCCACTTGATATTTTAATTTTTAAAATCTCATGCGGGTCCCGTGCACTATAGCAAGAGAGATGATGTGGTTGGGACTTTGGTAGATGGTGTGCACCTATCATTATTTTTTTTTACAAAAGCATTGATAGGTTAATGCATCGAGTTGAGTGAATCTAAGTGTAACAACAACTAGTTATTTTATTAATGGTTTTAGCAAAATAACGATGTTTGGTTTGCTGCAAAAATTGCAAATGTTGTAGCAGTAAATGTTACATGCAATATTTATTGTTGATAATTAACTTTAAATTTATTGTTTAGATATCTGCAATTGTATTGTAGAAAATGAATTTCAAGGCAAATTTAGTGTTTGGTTAAAAAACAATTAGTGAAAAATTTACATAATTTTGTCATATAAGAAAATTTGTGAGGACATGATTTTCTGTTTAGATTTAAAGATTTGTTTAGATTTAAAGATTTATTTTGATGAGGTGGAATTTTTTTTACTTTTTAAGTTCCTTGTTTAAAGATTTTGCAGCTTTTTCTCTAACGAAATTGACTGTGCCGTTTGTTGCAATTTTTTTTCTTATAACCAACAGAGGCGGTCCACACTAAATCAGGCTTAAAGAGTGTTTGAATAGGCTTTTTTTTAAAGTTTATAAGTGAAATCTTGTTTTTGGTCACTTATGGCTTTTATGATTAAAATTTCATATAAAATATTTGAGTAAAATAATTATTTATTTGGTCGAAACTAACTTATTTAGATTAGCTTATAAGCTAATTTTAAATGAGCTTAAAAGCTAGGTTATGTATGATGTTACCAAACATGTAAATATGAAAAAAGCTAGTTTACAAGCTACTTCGACAAAAAGAGGAAAAAAAAAATTCTCCTGAACATCCTCTGTGTGGGCTACAAAATGGAAAGTATTATCATCAAATTTACAACCTGTGTCATTTATTGAAATTAAGGTTTCCTTTCATTTCCTTTTTCTTTTTCCCTCTACGAGTTAAATATTCAAGTATTGGGCTGCAAAGATTAATAGAAGCCCAATAAGGAAAAAAAATCCCAAAATTTTATGCATAGGTCCACTCTTTGACAGTGCAATAAGCCGATGAGCCCATTTTCAACGCCTCGCCGGCTCCCACTGAAACTAAAATATTATCAATTGCTTTCTGCCCAATTTAGGCATCCGTACACAAAAGTTCGTATAAAATACCATATACGCATCTTTGGCGGGGCACGGCAATCCAAAAAAAAGAAAAAAAAAGGGGAAAAAGTAAACAGAAAAAACTCGGCGGTAAAGTTACCTTCCTTCTTTACCGCCTTTTCCTTTCCCACGGCACCGCGTTCCCATTCACGGTTAAGCGCACTGCGACGCCACCCCGGTGATCACACCCGCACCCAAAACGGTAAAAAACTCACCCCCAATACGTACCCGCGCTTTCTATTTTCAGCCACTCCGAAAACTTCCACGTCTTCCCAAAATGACCCCCGAACCAAACTCTCTGTTCCCGTAATACCCACACAAACCCCCCATAAATTGGCACTTCAGACCGAAAGCCTCGCTAAGCTCGACCTCTCTTAAAAAAAAAAAAAAACCCTCAAGACTCTTCTCTCTCCTTGAGATAATTCTCTCGATCGATCGCGGCCCGAAACGCCTAATTCGGCGCTGGAGGTAGACTTCAGTTGATGCCGTCATCGCGACGGAATTCTCGGATCTCGCGGCGGGCCTCCTATCGTACGCTGTGGATCCGATCTCTTCGCTTCCAAAAGACCACGATCGTGAATGGAGGATTTCATACGGAAACATGTACGAGTCGCCGGAGAAACGGGCGAGATCGAAGGAATTTCGCTGATGGAGCGGCGCCCGGCGGGAAGAGCGTTGATGATGTGTGGAAGGAGATCTCCGGGGGGAGGAGGTCGACGGAGTGCGATGGATCGGGGTTTAATGAGAGATAACGGCTGGAGGAGTTAAACTTAAACGGGGAGGAAGGTTAGGGTTTCCGGCGGAGTTTTGGCGGTGGATCCGGGGCGGCGATTGCGGTGGAGAGTCAGCCAAGTCAAGGTGCTAGGGTTTGGGAATGGGGTTGAGAGTGGAGGGGGGGAAGGGGGAGGAAGGCAAGGTTCTTGATCCGGTAGATCGAGCGGCGAATGCAGCGGCAGAAGAGGATGATTAAAGATCGGGAGTCGCGCGAGATCGAGGGAGAGGAACAGGTATTTTGTGATGTTGCCCCCTATTTTTTTGGACGTATATAGTTAATTTTTGGATTATTGATTTGTTGAGAAATTGGCGCAGGCTTATACATAGAGCTTGAGTCTCTTAGTGTCGCAAATTGGAGGAAGAGAATGTAGGCTTGCTTCAACAGCAAGGTACTGTGCCGTTTACCTTTATCTCTGAGTTTGTTTAATGTTTGTGTATTCTAATTTCTTTCTCAAGTTCCATTTGAATAATGTTTTAGTTTGGCAGTTGAAGATACTGAGGTGAAATGCACTAGTGTAGATGTTATCTCTACTGTTGTTTAACATCCTTGGCCGTAAGAACGAACGTTGCTGGAGACAGATACAGTGTTCTGCATGTTAGCCAATTTGTAAAGTCCTTGTGGATATGATGCTAGATTAAATATTCTACATAATTCAAACATAGCTTTGGATGCCTCGATAAGTTGGGTAGCCAGCTTTTGGATGCTTTTTTTTGTCCCTTTTATATATAATTCTGGATCTGATGGCGATTTTTATCCATGAATTCGAGGAGATTTCGAAGGAAAAGGCTTAAAGAGGTAATGCAATCGCAACACAAATCATTATAATTTTAGTAAAACACACAAAATTCAAATATAAAACTGAATAAAAAAAAAAAAAAAAAAAAAGCAATATATACAGGTCAAGGAGACATCCTAGGTTCATGCCTGATTACTCAGAATCGAAATATACCTGTATACAAGGTTTGGGATATCAATGCTTTATCTATGCTCGTCCGTGGCCTCGGAGGCCCCCCACCCCCCAACCCCACAACACACACAAAAAACAGTTTGTTTTGCCTTATGATAATTTGTTGATTTGTTTGGTCACCAATTGCATTTTTGCCTTCTTATAGACAGTCAGAGGTCAGAAATTTATGAGTTTCTGGTAATGAAGAGAGGAGAGCATATTAGTATTATCTAGGCACTCTTTCTTTTTTGAAGAAAACTTGTGAAATGGGATTCACAAACAGATATAGAGAGGGTTTGTGATTATATGCAAAAACAATCATGGGCATATTTCTTTTGCCCCTTTTTAATTATTTAAGACTTTTTATTTTATAGTGGTTCCTCCACCTTGCTTTTGTGAATTAGGCAGAGGCCTTTTTCATTCTCGAATGAATGGTCAATTAAACTGAACGGCACTTTGGACACATTAGCGATTAGATTATGCTTTTTGCAGGCACAGTGTTCTGATACCTAAGATGGATTTATAGATAACGCTAAGCAAACACCGACACACACAACACAATTCTTTGTATGCATGTAGGCATAGTGGCAGACAATGATCATGGCTAGGTCACAGCCTCTCATCAATTTTGGAAATCAGAACGTTGGGAGTATCAGTATTGATTAGTTTATGGAAAACAATACGAGGCTTTGCTTCAATGATTGTTTACCCATTAGCCTTTTATTTTTTTGTTGTGGCTATATACTAGAAAATCAATATTTTCAATTTCAAGATTCTCTTGAAAAAGAAAAGGAAGCTACGAAATGATCATACTTCAGGAACATAAAGAAAGCTTAAACCTTGTCAATTGGCATTAACGTGGCCTATTTCTACACGGTGGGTAAAAGGTTTCGTTCTTTTGTGATCCTGGAGCATCTATGCTACTGGTTTTATTTAATTTATGATGCAGATGTATTAATAGCATCGTAATTTCTGGAGTTTGTAATGCTTGTCTGGCATCGCTTCGTGTGACTCTCCTCTTAAATGGCCGCGCGGCACAAGTAAACAGACAGGTCCTTGGGGAGCGGGGTCCAACGTTATCCGCAGCTTCATGCAGGCGCTGTGGATGTCTTATCTTTGCTTCACTAGCTGCATGGGAAGACTCATCGCTAGCCAAGTCTCTCCTACTATCAGGATCCATTGCTCATGACTGGTAGTTCTTTCTAATCCTCCAAAGGGGCTCTGCTGATCTTCCCACTGAGAAAACGCAAAAGTGGGCGACTTGAAGAAGTCAGCTACCAACTTACCTTCAATGCAACATTGAGCTCAAAGCTTTCACAAAAACCTTTTAATTTCCATCCCAAGATATGGGTAATAAAGTTTGCATTCAATGGATTCAGGAGTGAATAATGAAGTTACATTATGAATTGAGTACATGAATCAATGCTGTTTAGAAGGTTGAATATGCCACAATGAGGTGAGATCCAGGGATGAAAGGAGGAGTTTCAACAATTCTCTAGGAAACTTGGCCATGAAGGAGGTTGGCGTTGATTAGATTTTACTTGTTAGGTTTGGCATGTAAGTTTGTCAAGTTTTTTGGTATGAAGGAAAAAGCTTAAGTGTCCATGTAAATGAATAGAGAAAACTGAAACTTAGGAATAACATCATTAAATACTACTTTCACCAATTATTGAGCTTCTTCTGACAGTCAGAGAGCATTCGCTAGGTGAATACCCATATTTCCGAGAACTTGACATTAAGGAGGTGTGCATTGATTAGATTTCACTTGTTAGTTTGCATGTAAGTTTGTCAAGTTTTGGTAATAGTAGGAAAAGGCTTAAATTCTGTAAATGAATAGAGTGCGACATAGAAACCTAAGGATAATATTCTATTGAATAATACTTTCACCCAATTATTCAAGCCCTATCTAGGACGCAGAGAGCATGCTAGGATGAATACCATATTTTGTGAGAATGACATCTCGAAATCGCCAAACCTCAAAAATTTAGCTATTATAATTGTCAAGATTCTTCTTGTGTCTTTTAATCACTTCTCCTTTTATCCAATACCATTCTTCTTCCTTCTTTCTCTCTACGATTTTTCATTCTATTCACAATGGCAAACGCCTCTGCCCTACGGCTAACCCTGGTTTCGTGTTTCTGTACATGCCGTTCAAACTATCTTTAGGAAGACAGTTTTGGTACCAAAGCACAGATTAGAGGCTTGATGGCTCCTGTGATTGAGTTTTTTATTCCTCTGTCCTGGTCGTTACAGTACATCTTACTCCATTTATTTGTTGATTTGTTTCTCTGAGCTGTACCTTGGTGGTGAATCTAGGACCTGTATCTTCTGTGGCGAGGTTTATACGTATGCTAGCTCTTTACCCGCACATTTCAGCAGCATGGTGGAGTTCACTGGTTGCAGTCATTGTTTGTTTAGGTATCTAACAAACGGAAGTTTGGTTTAGTCGACACCTTATTAGCATTCTCGAACGTTTATTATGATGATCTTATACCAACTCCACATGGATGACAAAGGAAGATCATGTGTGCTGTCAAGCTCTTTTTGTTTGAAATCAATCTCTTCATTTGTGGCATGTATTTCAGATATGTGCAAAGCTAGGACTGATTTGTAAGATAAAGACTAAGCTGACAGATAGGACCGATAAAAGCTAATTGAAGAGGCAACAATATTTTGGTCTGTGCAACGCGAGTTCTCAGCTGTTTTGGCGAGAAGGTTTAGGTGACTGATTGCAGACTTAATAAGGCGAAGTATGTCTGGGTGGTAACTGATGAAGATTATTTCTTAAGATTCGAGAGAGAGAAAATCTTCATCTTTTAACTAAGAATCTGATTTATCACCTGTCGCAACTATTTACTAAAGAATGGCTACAAGTGTCAGACAAATAAATAGGATGTGCAAACTAACTAGTGCTAATGGCAGATTATGATTGAGAAGTGATCAGTCCAAACTGCTTAGTTAGTTATTATGGTTTTGTTTCAAGTGCCAAAAAAACTCTACAGACGTCGCATATGAAGGTCAAGGCTGTATCAATATTGGATCAAATATCTCCTATGACAGACGAGCTTTAATCTTTTTGAAGAGAGAGGGAAGATCCTAAGTTGTAAAGGCCTGGCCTGAGAAGCTTGCTAAAGAAATACGCAGCTTAGAGCACTGCAATATTTGAAAAACGGAGATCGTCTTAACGCCATGAAGTTGTGAGTCCCTTTTAGTTAGTTGGCATCTGCTAATTCCACAAAATCCCTCTGCAGTGGTCTTAACATGTATGATACTTTGAAAGCAGTAAACTACACGATATCAATATGGACTTATGGAGTACATGGTGCAGAATACATGAGATATTCGAAGTTTTTCATGTGGCATTTGTAATCATATGCTTCTCATGCATGTGCTAACAAGGCTTTATATTACAAAACGCGACTTGAAAAGCAAGAAAAAAAATTGTTTGAATTAGAATTTTCTATTAAAATGAAAAAAAAAAAAAAAAAAAACAAAAAAAAAAAAAAAAAGAGCTAAGGTAATATAGAAAAATCCGTCGAGCGACTTCAAAAGCAGAGGAAATAGTTTGTTCAACATTAAATTATTTATTTAAAATAATTCTTAAACACAAAGAATAATGGCAAGCATGCATCTATATTTAGCATAGTTTATTTCAATAATTATGTTCGCAGTGTTTTTGAATGGAAAGGAAAAAAATCTCTTGGTCGCAACTATTTTGGTAGAAGTTTGACATGTAAATTTTTCAAGCGATTTCTGGATTTTGATTTAGCTGGCTTATATCTAATATAAGATAAAGGATCTTGACATTCTTAGTCGGATAAGATCCAGAGGCCTTCAGCATTCTTCGGAACCATTGTAGGGCTAGTGAGGTAGTGGCCAAACCAATAGCTCACGCTTTGGATTTATTTTGGATAGCTTTTTTGTCTTCAACGTGCACTTCTTGATAATTTTGCACGTGATATCTACCCTAGGCCTTAGAAACTTATTTAAAACTCCATATATTTGAGAATGAGTTGCAGCCTAGTTGGGTGTGGCAGTCCAATGATGAAGATGACGGTGCTTATCAGCTGTTCTAGTTGGCCAAAGGGTTTATGAAGAAATTGGGTCTGTTTGGATGCCATCAAAAGGGGGAATTCAATGATAATAACACGGTGCCAATATTTAAACAGCATAATGAAGAATCAGAATGGGAGAATTGGGAGACGCAATTAAATCTATAGAATCATTAATCGTTATTTTTAAAAGTGTCCTGTGTTTTCAATACTTCAATCACTAACTTGATGAATGACTTTCGCTTGTGTAGACGTTCGCATCGACTAACATCTTTGTTAATGTCAACCTCTAATCGTTGCTGCTGCTTTCTATCTTCTTTGTTCCTTTTTCAAAGGCGAGGCTGTTACCTCTTAAAGAATATATATACAGTCTGCTGCGTGCCTGATTATTAAATTTCTACTATGGCTTCTGGCAGCTCAAGAGCATCGATGCCAGTCACACAGGCGAAAAACCACGCCCGGTTTCTGCGAGAACAAACAATGATCTTGGTAGGGACGTTTACGTCCCTTATGCCTGCATTGGTGTTTTTAGTTGTTGTTACCGACTCAAGGTGAAGGCAACGCGAGCACTTGAAGGCGCTCCGCTTATCTCTTGGAAATTTTCTTTGGCTCGTGGCAAAACAATAAATATCACCATTCTCATAAAATGGCGGCCAAACAACAAAGGTGAGGATTCTGCCAGTGAGAATTCCGGAGGAAAGGATAGGACTCTGGTTTAAGATCTCTTCTTTCTTTTCTGTTTGTTTATACATATGCAGATGCTTTGAGTATTAATATAGCGGCAAAATTGTAGGATTGAGAAGGGCAAAAGAAAGTAATTGATTTCAGAACGTGTATTTTTTTTTCCCTCTATTGCTAGCAATTCAAAGTTCAATATGATTAGCGCATTAATTTTCTTCAAGAGTCATGATGGATAATGATTTGAGGGCTCTTAGGCTAAAATACAGTTCCTCACAATCTGTAGAACTCATTGAAGGCCTCTTCTAGTTCTTCACAAGTCCTGTTTGTGTTTTTGACCGGCGGCCCTGCTCAAAAAGTTATTCAATCTTTCTGTGCGCTATGCAGTCAGGTACGAAAGAGTTAATGCCACAAAGTGCGACAAAATATATATCCACGCTCTTTCTGTTATACATATCGATGTCCCTTTCTCTCTAACTCTCGAAATTGGGGTGAAGCTAAACAAAGATGTGTAAACTTGTGATAAAGTAATCATTTTAAATTGCTCCCTGACGCAAAGCTAAAAAAGCAAATCACTTCAGAATTATATTCCTATCCTCGCGTTTTATCAAACGAATTTTACTTTTCCGATTCTCTTCTCTTTCTCCTCTCACTCTTTCTCTACCGTCTCTCTCTCATCTTTTGGCGCAGAGCCCCGAGTACCCAAGGCACGGGTTCTTTGCCTATTTTTTTTTCCCCTTTTTTTTTTACTGTCGGCCCCACCATTCAAGGCTCTTTAAGCACTTTTAAGTCAGTTAGCAACCAAACATTGGTAAGAGACAACTAGGATTCCACTTCAATATAGAGCCCGTCTCCTTTGCCATCTTCTACTTTTGAAGGTGAAGCTCTATTGGATAGCGAGGGAGTGTAAAAAAAAAAAAAACATGAGAGCAAAAACTTTCACTCGTTCCCTTTTCAGCTTGTCCTTCCTTCTCTTGCTCCTATAGCTTGCTCTAGTGTCAACTAGCACTGTGGTGTAGATGGGCTTGATGAGTGGAAAGCACCCACTTCTCTTCGTGTTGGAGATTCTCTGGGCGTAATTTGGTAGCATCATTTCATTTGGCCAAAAATTTTTTTTGCGCTTCAATATATTTGTTTCACCAGTAATTGTTTCTTTGTCTTTGCCTCAGTTTTCAAGCACATAGCACTTCAGACTCTGTACGCTTTTCCACAACAGACGGGCAATTTGACCTCTGCAACTTTGCCGAGCGCTTTATTTCATTCTACAAGGGCGACTCTACCCTTTTCACTACGTGCTACCCCCCGCAACGGCGCCCAATCTAGTGTACATTTCACCAAACGCTTAAATTTTTTGGGTGCACAAACTGGGCCATGAACTTCATGAATTAAAGAAGAACCCCCATCCATAAAACCCTGAAATTTAGTGGGTTTCTCATTTCAAGTTCATGGTCATTTTGTGCAAATCTACAATAAGCTTCTAGTGGTCCATTTTCTACAAATTAAGTGGACCCCATCTCGCGCCGGCCTACTCTACTTCTCGACCTCAAAACGCCAGCCTGCAACGGCGGCCGCCAAAAAACTGCCCGTCCGATTCTCACAGTTCCAGTACCCATCAGATCTTCTCCCCTTCGCTCGCGTTTGCTCCGGCTCCGCCCCGACAGCCGGTGGAGACTTCTCGTCCTCTCCTTCCGCACGGCTGGGGGTGGGTGCTAGCTCCCCGGGCTCTCAGCAGTCCGCCCCGCACCGAAACTCGGCCTCTGCGTGCCGAAGAGGGAGGCTCCGTTGGGGTGACGCCTGTTGGTGCAGCCGGAGAGTGGCATTCCGTTCTTACGCAGTAATCCAGCTGGTTCCGCTGCCCACCGGGGTTACGGCATTCTGGGCGAGTATTCGGCTTTTTCAACCCCCGTGATGGCACTCAGGTTTGTCTAATTTTTTTTCAATTTGTTTTAATTTGGAAGATAATAAAAATATGAATTTCATAAAAATGCATACCATTTGGGTGTTTTTTTTTAACAAAAACAACAGTAAACGTATTTCCAAAGCGTAAAAACTGTCTTGACTCCTGAACCATTGAAGATTGTTGATTAGCGAACTATTGCTCTTGTGTTATTATGCCCTTTATTTACCATTAAGTTCTTTAACCATGATCTACAAGTTGTAACTGTATGCGTATATAGGAAGATATATAAAATACATTTGACAGCAGAAATTGTTAAGAAATGACATTGTTAGTCTGCAACCTAGTCAGCGTGATCGTTAATGAATATGTTATGACAATTCCTTCTAATAAAAATTTTATGATATCTTTGTGCAAAAATGCACTAAACTTCGTGTATATAGTTCTGTTAAAGATTGGCCCCGAAACTTCAATTTTCATAAGTTTCGTGTTGCGGTGCAGAGGTGGGGCTTGGGTCTGTCAAGCCGTTCGAAATGGCAAGGGGTTGGTGGTGGTCGTTGATGATCATGTCTCTATCTTCGATCTTGGGGGCCTATGGATGTGAGAAAGAGATAATTTACTTTCTGATGTTAGAGGTGTTGTGTAATTTTAACTTGGGATGGCTCTTTTAGTACTGAAGCATGGTGGCGTAGTAAATTTGAGATTCTGTAGGCCATGGTCATGGCGCTTTGTTTGAGCGAAGTTATGAATCTAATGCTAGCTTTATTTCTCTCACTCTGCTCCTGCGTTGTCGCTCGTGACTGGATGTTTTGAACACAAGCAGGACGGTGTATTTCTGGAAGGTTCCAACATCTTGTGACACAATTTTATTTAAATATCCGAAGAGTAATGCTGCATTTTGTTGGCATGTGCTTGGTGGCTTGTCACCCTACTGTTTTCATCAGCAAGATTCACATGAGAATAACTGAACAAATAAGATTCCTACTAGAAATTGAAATCCGCTTTGTTTTAATACTAAGAGCAAAGGGATGGTAGTGTGGTATTTAATGGGGCAGATATAGATGAATAAAATTCAAACAAAAGAATTGGATGATTTGACGATGACACTGAATAGACAATGATCATAACTGTCTAAGAAGGCATTCAGAGTGGGGTTTGGTCGCCGTCAACAGATTGATTAACGACTCAATTAATGATTTAGTGTAAATTTAATGGACCCCAGACTTGGTATAGAAAATTATGTGAGTAGATCCTATAGACTTTTTATTTTTATTTTTTGGGAGAAACCCTTATCTTATGAGCAGGTGTTTCCATGGTCGATGCTTTCGGCAGAGCGGTAGGACACTGCACGCTACGATACTATTGCAGAACGCTAACTATGGGATCTGTTATCAAACACGTGCACAGTGGCCGTAGGCACCTAATTAAACGAGATCGAGCATTGAGATTTGTTGTTCTTCTGCTGGATGTAATATTTTGGCCCTTCCGAACCATCCCATACATATTATGTTTATATATTGTATGCTAATAATTTCTTGTTGCATCAAATTATGGGTCTCTATTTATATAATTGTTATATATATCCTTAGAAAATTATTTTGTTAATCATCGCATCTGCATGGTCCTTGCTTAGAGATTATGATCTACTAAATTTCTTAAATTTGGCTTAAGTATAACTAGTAAAAGGATTAATTGTTTAAGTTATTATGTATGCCTGATATATGAGATATGTGGTGGTGGCTCTCAACATCGACGGCTGGAGATTCCGGGTGTATTGCATGACACGCATTATGATGTGTGTCTGCACTAGACTGTATTTGAATTTCTAGATGAGTCACCTAAGAGATGAGAATCAAATTGTTACTGGTCGTCCTTTAACTTGATGATAGTCATTTTATCTTTGATAATTTAGATGCTTTGATGTGATGGTAAGCTGTTTAGCAAGCGCT
>NC_033802.1:2253178-2254050 GCF_001876935.1 Asparagus officinalis | reverse complement strand
GAGGACGTCAAGGTCCCGATTGGAGAAATCGGGTCGGGTCGGGTCGGGATTGTGGATCCGATAAGGGGAGGAGGGAGGGGGAGGAAGAGGGACAATACGATGGATCCGGCGGAGAGGGCGGCGTTGCAGCGGCAGAAGAGGATGATTAAGAATCGGGAGTCGGCGGCGAGATCGAGGGAGAGGAAACAGGTATTTTGTGATTTGCCCCTATTTTTTTTGGACGTATATAGTTAATTTTTGTTATTGATTTGTTGAGAATTGGCGCAGGCTTATACAGTAGAGCTTGAGTCTTTAGTGTCGCAATTGGAGGAAGAGAATGCTAGGCTTCTTCAACAGCAGGTACTTGCCGTTACCTTTATCTCTGAGTTTGTTTAATGTTTGTATTTCTAATTTCTTTCTAAGTTCCATTTGAATAATGTTTTAGTTTGGGCAGTTGAGATAATGAGGGTGAAATGCACTAGTGTAGATGTTATCTCTCTGTTGTATTAACATCCTTGGCCGTAAGAACAACGTTGCTGGAGACAGATACAGTGTTCCTGCATGTTTAGCCAATTTGTAAAGTCTTGTGCATATGATGCTAGATTAATATTCTACATATTCAAAACTAGCTTTGGATGCCTCGATAAGTTGGGTACCAGCTTTGGATGCTTTTTTTTGTCCCCTTTATATAATTCTGGGATCTGATGGCGACTTTTATTCCATGAATTGCAGGAGGAGTTTCGAAGGAAAAGGCTTAAAGAGGTATGCATCCAACACAAATCATTATAATTTTAGTAAAACAACAAAATCAATATAAAACTGAATAACAATAATAAGGTCAAGAGACACATAGGTTCATGCACAGATATCGACATGTCAATATATTACAAGTT
>NC_033802.1:2247018-2253168 GCF_001876935.1 Asparagus officinalis | reverse complement strand
CCCCCAACCACACACACACACAAAAAGAAAAAACCAGTTTGTTTTGCCTATGATAATTTGTTGATTTGTTTGGTCACCCAATTAGCATTTTGCCTTCTTATAGACAGTCAGAGGTCAGAAATTTATGAGTTTCTGGTAATGAAGAGAGGAGAGCATATTAGTATTATCTAGCAACTCTTTCTTTTTGAAGAAAACTTGTGAAATGGGATCTCACAAACAGTATAGAGGAGGGTTTGTGGATATATGCAAAAACAATCATGCATATTCTTTTGCCCCCTTATGAACCATTTTTATTTTATAGTGGTTCCTCCACCTTGCTTTTGTGAATTAGGCAGAGGCTTTTTCATTCTCGAAATGATGGTCAATTAAATGAACGGACTTTGGACCATTAGCGATTAGATTATGCTTTTTGCAGGCACAGTGTTTCTGATACCTCTAGATGGATTTAGATACGCTAAGTCAAACACCGACACACACAACACAATTCTCTTGTATGCATGTAGCATAGTGCAGAAATGATCATGCTAGGTCAAAAGCCTCTCATCATTTTGGAATCAGAGTTGGAGTATAGTACTGATTAGTTTATGGAAAACAATAGAGCCTTTGCTTCCAATGATTGTTTACCATTAGCCTTTTATTTTTGTGCATATACTAGAAAATACCAGTTATTATTTTTCAATTTCAAGATTGCTATTGGAAAAAGAAAAAGGAAGTACGAAATGATCATACTTCAGGAACATAAAGAAAAACCTTAAACTTGTAAAATTGCCATTAACTGGGCCTATTTCTACACTGGTGGGTAAAAAGGTTTGGTTTTGTTGATCCTGGAGCATCTATGCTACTGGTTTTATTTAATTATGATGCAGATGTATTAATAGCATCGTAACTTTTCTGGAGTTTGTAATGCTTGTCTAGCATCCTTGTGTAGACATTCCCTTAAATGCCAATAACAAATCTTGGGGAGCGGGGTCACACTTATCCGCAGCTTCCATGCAGGCATGTGTTCTTATCTTTGCCTTCACTGCATGGGAAGATCATCTACCAATCCTTCCTACTATAGGATCATGTCATACTGGTAGCTTCTTCTAATCTCCAGAAGGGGCTCTGCCTATTTCTCATGAAAAGAAAATGGGGACCTTGAAGATTCTAGTATCAATTACCTTATGCAACATTGATCAAAAGTTACACAAAACCTTTTAATTTCCCCATCCCAAAATGGGTAATAAATTGCATTCATGACTTCAGGGAGTGAATACATGAAGTTACATTATGAATTGAGTACATGAATCAAATGCTGGTTAGAAGGTTGAATATGCCACAATGAAGGTGGAGATGCCAGGGATGAAAGGCAGGAGTTTCAACAATTCTCTAGGAAACTTGGCCATAAGGAGGTTGGCGTTGATTAGATTTTACTTGTTAGGTTTGCATGTAAGTTTGTCAAGTTTTTGGTATAGAAGGAAAAAGCTTAAGTGTCCATGTAAATGAATAGAGATAAACTAGAAACTTAAGGAATAACATCATTAAATATACTTTCACCAATTATTCGAGCTCTTCTAGACAGCAGAGAGCATGCTAGGATGAATACCATATTTTCCGAGAAACTTGACCATAAGGAGGTTGGCATTGATTAGATTTCACTTGTTAGGTTTGCATGTAAGTTTGTCAAGTTTTTGGTATAGTAGGAAAAGCTTAAATGTCCATGTAAATGAATAGAGATCGACTAGAAACCTAAGGAATAATATCATTGAATATACTTTCACCAATTATTCAAGCCCTTCTAGACAGCAGAGAGCATGCTAGGATGAATACCATATTTTGTGAGAATGACATCTCAAATCGCCAAACCTCAAAAAATTTAGGCCTATTTAAATTGTCAAGATTCTTTGTTGTCTTTTATCACTTCTCCTTTTATCCAATACCCATTCTTCTTCCTTCTTTCTCTCTACCGTATTTTTCATTCTATTCACATATGCAAACCCTCTGCCTACGGCTAACCCTGGTTTCGTGGTTGTCTGTACAATGCCTTCAACTATTCTTAGGAAGACAGTTTGTACCAAGCACAGATTAGAGGCTTGATGGCTCCTGTGATTGAGTTTTATTCCTCTGTCCTGTCGTTACAGTACATCTTACTCCATTTATTTGTTGATTTGTTTCTTCTTGACTGTACCTTGGTTGGTGAATCTAGGACCTGTAATCTCTGTGGCGAGGTTATACGTATCTAGCTCTTTACCCGCACCATTTCACAGCATGGTGGAGGTTCACTGGTTCAGATCATTGTTTGTTTTAGGTATCTACAAACGGAAGTTTGGTTTAGTGACAACCTTATTAGCATTCTAGACGTTTATTATGATATCTTATATCAAAGCTCCACGATGGATGACAAGGAAGATCATGTGTGCTTCAAGCTCTTTTTGTTTGAAATCAATCTCTTCATTTGTGGGCATGTATTTTCAGATATGTGCAAAGCACTAGGACCTGCATTTGTAAGATAAAGACTAAGCTGACAGATAGGACCATAAAAGCTAATTGAAGAGCAACAATATTTTGGTAGTGCAAGCGAGTTTCTCAAGCTGTTTTGGCGAGAAGGTTTAGGTGACTGATTGCAGATTAATAAGGCGAAGTATGTCTGGGTGGTAACTGATGAAGATTATTTCCTAGATTCGAGAGAGAGAAAAATCTTCATCTGTTAACTAAAGAATCTTGATTATCACCTGTCGCAACTATTTACTAAAGAATGCCTACAAGGTGTCAAGAACAAATATAATAGGATGTGCAAACTAACTAGTGCTATGCAGATTATGACTGAGAACGATGATCAAGTACCAAACTGCTAGTTAGTTATGTATGGTTTTGTGTTCAAGTGCCAAAAAAACTACAGACGTCGCATATGAAGGTCAAAGGCTGTATCAATATTGCATCAAATATCTCTATGACAGGACGAGCTTTAGATCTTTTGAAGAGAGAGGGAGATCCTAAGTTGTAAAGCCTGCCTGAGAAGCTTGCTAAAGAAAATAGCAGGCTAGAGCACTGCAAATATTTGAAAAACGGGAGATCTCTTAAACCCATGAAGTTGTGAGTCCTTTTAGTTAGTTGCATCTGCTAAATTCCACAAAATCCCTCTCAGTGGTCTTAACTGTATGATACTTGAAGCAGTAAACTACACGATATCAATATGGATTATGGAGTACATGGTGCAGAATACATGAGATATTCCGAAGTTTTTATGTGCATTTGTAATATATGCTTCTTCATGCATGTGCTAACAAGCTTATATTACAAACGCGACTTGAAAAGCAAGAAAAAAATTGTTGAATTAGAATTTTCTATTAAAAATGCAAGAACTAAGGTAATATAGAAAAATAGTCCGAGCGACTTCAAAAGCAGAGGAAATAGTTTGTCAACTTAAATTATTTATTTAAAATAATTCTTAAAACACAAAGAATAATGCAAGCATGCATCTATATTTACATATTCTATTTCAATAATTATGTTCCAGTGTTTTTGAAGGAAAATCTCCTTGGTCCAACTATTTTGGTAGGAAGTTTGACCATGTAAATTTTTCAACGATTTTTCTGGATTTTGATTTACTGCTTATATCTAATATAAGATAAAGGATCTTGACATTCTTAGTCGGATAAGATAAAGAGCCTTGACATTCTTCGGAGAACATTGTAGGGCTACTGAGGTAGGTGGCCAAACCAATAGCTTCACCTTTATTTATTTTAGGAAGTTTTTGTCTTTCAACGTGCACTTCCTGTGATAAATTTTGCACGTGTATCTACCTAGCTTAGAACTTATTTAAAACTTCCATATATTTGAGAAATGAGTGCAGCCTAGTTGGGTGTGCAGTCCAAATGATGAAGATGACGGTGCTTATCACTGTTCTAGTTGGCCAAAGGGTTTATGAAGAAATTTGGGTTCTGTTTGGATGCCATCAAAAGGGGGAATTCAATGATAATAACACGTGCCAATATTTAAACAGCAGCATAATGAAGAACTCAGAAGGGAGAATTGGGAGACCAATTAACTATAGAATCATTACATCGTATATTTTAAAAGTGTCCTGTAGTTCAATACTTCAATCACTACTTGATGAATGACTTTCCTTCGTGTAGACGTTCCATCACTACCAGTCTTTGTTTAATGTCAACCTCTAATCGTTGCTCTCTTTCTATCTTCTTTCGTTCCTTTTTCAAAGGCAGGACTCGTTACCTCTTAAAGAATATATATACATCTCTGCGTGCCTGATTATTAATTTCTACTATGCTTCTGCAGCTCAAGGAGAATCTGATCCCAGTCACACAGGCGAAAAAACCACCCCGGTTTCTGCGAAGAACAAAAACAATGATTTGGTAGGGACGTTACGTCCCTTATGCCTGCATTGTTGTTTTTAGTTGTTGTTACCGACTCAAGGTGAAGGCAACCGAGCACTTGAAGCGGTCGCTTATCTCTTGGAAATTTTCTTTGGCTCGTGGCAAAACAATAAATACACCATTCTCATATGCAAACAACCAAAGGTGAGATCTGCCAGTGAGAAATTCCGGAGGAACAAGGATAGGACTCTGGTGTTCAAGATCTCCCTTCTTTTCTTTTCTGTTTTGTTTATACATATGCAGATGCTTTGAAGATTAAATAAGCGGGCAATTGTAGGATTGAGAAGGGGCAAAAAGAAAGTAAATTGATTTCAGAACGTGTATTTTTTTTCCCTCTATATGCTAGCAATTCAAAGTTCAATATGATTACGCCATTAATTTTCTTTCAAAGAGTAATGATGGATAAATGATTTGAGGCTCTTAGCTAAATACAGTCCTCACAATCCTGTAGAACTCATTGAAGGCCTCTTCCTAGTTCTTCACAAGTCCTGTTTGTGTTTTGACCGGCCCTGCTCAAAAAGTTATCAATCTCTGGTGCCTATGCGAGTCAGGTACGAAAGAGTTAATGCCACAAAGATGCCGACAAAATATATATCACGCTCTTATGTTATACTATCGATGTCCACTTTCTCTCTACTCCTCGAAATTGGGGGTGAAAGCTAAACAAAGATGTGTAAACTTGTGATAAAGTAATCATTTTAATTTGCTCCCTGACCCAAAAGCTAAAAAAGCAAATCACTTCAGAATTATATTCCTATCATCGCGTTTATCAAACGAATTTTACTTTTCCCGATTCTCTCTCTCTTTCTCTCTCACTCTTTCTCTACGTCTCTCTCTCTCTTTTGCGCAGAGCCCCGAGTACCCAAGCACGGGTTCTTTGGCCTCATTTTTTTCCTTTTTTTTTTACTGTCCCCCACCATTCAAGGCTCTTTAACACTTTACAGTCAGTACAACCAAACATTGGGTAAAGACAACTAGGATTCCACTTCAAATATAGAGCCCAGTCTCCTCTTCCATCTTCTACTTTTGAAGGTGAAGCTCTATTGGATAGCGAGGGAGTGTAAAAAAAAAAAAAAAATGAGAGCAAAAACTTTCACTCGTTCCCTTTTCACCCTTGTCCTCCTTCTCTTGCTCCTTAGCTTCTCTCAGTGTACTAGCACTGTGGTTGTAGATGGGCTTGATGAGTGGAAAGCACCAACTTCTCTTCGTGTTGGAGATTCTCTAGGTGAGTAATTTGCTAGCATCATTTCATTTGCCAAGAAATTTTTTTCCCTTCAAATATATTTGTTCACCAGTAATTGTTTCTTTGTCTTTGCCTCAGTTTTCAAGCACAAGCACCTTCAGAATCTGTACCTTTTCCACAACAGACGGGCATTTGACCTCTGCAACTTTGCCCGAGCTTATCTCATCTACAATGGCGACTCTACCCATTTCACCGTACGTGCTACCCCCCCAACCCCCAATCTAGTGTAAATTTCACCAAAACCCTTAAAATTTTTTGGTGCACAAACTGCCATGAACTTCATGAATTAAAGAAGAACCCCCATCCATAAAACCCCTGAAATTTTAGTGGGTTTCTCAATTTTCAAGTTCATGGTCATTTTGTGCAAATCTACAATAAGCTTTCTAGTGCTCACATTTTCTACAAATTACAGTGGACCCCATCTCGCGCCGGCTACTACTACTTCTCGACCTCAAAACCCAGCTGCAACGGCGGCCAAAAACTCCCCGTCCGAGTTCTCACAAGTTCCAGTACCCCATCAGATCTCTCCCCTTC
>NC_033802.1:2198850-2247008 GCF_001876935.1 Asparagus officinalis | reverse complement strand
AGACTTCTCGTCCTCTCCTTCCCACGGCTGGGGGTGGGTCCCTAGCTCCCCGGGCTCTCACAGTCACAGCCCCGCACCGGAAACTTCGCCTCTCGTGCCGAAAGAGGGAGCTCCGTTGGGGGTGACGCCTGTTGGTGCACCGGAGAGTGGCATTCCGTTTCTTAGCAGTAATCCAGCTGTTCCGCTGCCCACCGGGGTTACGGATTCTGCGAGTATTCGGCCTTTTTCAACCCCCGGTGATGGCACTCAGGTTTGTCTTAATTTTTTTTCAATTGTTTTTAATTTGGAAGATAATAAAAATATGAATTTCCATAAAAATGCATACATTTGGGTGTTTTTTTTTAACAAAACAACAATAAACGTAATTTCCAAACGGTAAAAACTGTCTTGACTCCTGAACCATTGAAAATTGTTGTTAGCGACATTAGCATCTTGTGTTATTATCCTTTATTTACATTAAGTTCTTAACACATGAATCTACAAGTTGTAACTTGTATGCGTATATATGGAAGATATATAAAATACATTTTGAACAGAAATGTTAAGAAATGACAATTGTAGTCTCAACCTAGTCAAGCGTGATCGTTTAATGAATATGTTCATGACAATTCCTTCTAATAAAAATTTTATGATATCTTTGTGCAAAATGCACTAAACTTCGTGGTATATAGTTCTGTTAAGATTGCCCCGAAAACTTCATTTTCATAAGTTTCGGGTGTTGCGGTTTGCAGGAGGTGGGGCTTGGGTCTTCAACCGTTCGAAATGGCAAGGGGTTGGTGGTGGTCGTGATGATCATGTTCTCTACTTCGATCTTGGGCCTATGGATGTGAGAAAGAGATAATTTTACTTTCTGATGTTAGAGGTGTTGTGTAATTTTAACTTGGGATGGCTCTGTTAGTACTGAACATGGTGGCGGTGTAAATCTTGAGATTCTGTAGGCCATGGGTCATGCGCTTTGTTTGACAACGTATGAATCTAATCCTAGCTTTTATTTCTCACTCTGTCCCTGCGTTGTCGCTCGTGACTGGGATATGAACACAACAGGGAGGTGTATTTTTCTGGAAGGCTTCCAACATCTTGTGACACAATTTATTAAATATCCGAAGAGTAATGCTGCATTTGTTGGCATGTGTTGGTGGCTTGTCACCCTACTGTTTCATCACAGATTCACAGTTGAGAATAACTGAACAAATAAGATTCCTACTAGAAATTGAAATCCGCTTTGTTAATACTAAAGAGCAAAGGGGATGGTAGTGTGTATTTATGCAGATATAGATGATAAAATTCAAACAAAAGAACTTGGATGATTTGACGATGACACTGATGACAATGATCATAATGTCTAAGAAGCATTCAGAGTGGGGTTTGGTCCCCGTCAAAGATCCTCGATCTAACACTCAAATTAATGATTTCTAGATGGTAAATCTTAATGGACAGACTTGGATATAGAAAATTATGTGAGTAGATCATACCTAGACTTTTTATTTTTTATTTTTTGGGAGAAAACCCTTATTTATGAAGCAGGTGTTTCCATGGTCGATGCTTTCGGCAGAGGCGGTAGGACACTCAACGCTAACGATACTATTAGCAGAAACGCTATACTATTGGGCATTCTGATATCAAGCACAGCTGCACAGTGCCATGTAGGCACTAATTAAAAAGAGATGAGCATTGAGATATTGTTGTTCTTACTGCTGGAATAGTAATAATAATTTGCCCTTGAACATCCAATACATATTATGTTATAATATTGTAATGTTAATAAATTTAATTGTTGCACATAATTTGGGTATTATTTATATAATTGTTATATATATCCTTAGAAATTATTTTGTTAGATCATGCACTGTGATGGTCACTTGCTTAGAGATATGATCTAACTTAGAAATTTCTTAAATTTGTGCTTAACCTATAACTAGTAAAGGATAACTTTGTTATAACAGGTTATTATGTATGACACCGATATATGAGATATGGTGGTGGGTCTCAACCATCGGGAATGGAGATTCTCCGGGTGTATGTCATAAGCACGCATTATGATGTGTGTTGCACTAGACTGTATTTGAATTCTCTAGGATGAGTCACCTAAGAGATAGAGAATTCAAATTGTTACATGGTCCCTTTAACTTGATGATAGTCATTTTATATTTGATAATTTAGTATGCTTTGATGTGATGGTTAAGCTTGTTTAGCAAGCGCTACACAACCTGAAACATTAGGTTGCTAAATTTCTTTTAGGAAAATGATGGATGTCTAGATAGGATCCAGTACGCTCATTATGATGAGTTAATTTATTATATATTCCCATGAAGCTATTAAATTCCTACCGGCAGGTGGTTTTAAAAATATTTTTTAAAAATTTACTTTCTTATAAAAATAAAATATTTTGATGTTTCAAAATGATTTTTATTTATGTTCATGGGAATTGCAAATTTAGGCATGAGCAAATAGGTGAGTTATCCTGCTTAAAAGAGTTACCTAAAATAAATGATACTAGAAGGGAGTGAATGTAAGATATTATTTAATCCCATATTATGGAAGAGCTTTTATGAACAGTTGGTCGGACATATTATGGAAGAGCTTTTATGAACAGTTGGTCGGATAGAGATTTGATTGTTAAATTAAAATTATTAATTTGATTAATAATTAGTTCTCGATATGGGACCCAATTGGTCTCACTAATGTCATTAGAAGAGGTATACATGCAATACAATTCTATTTCTATCCTTAATTGTTATGGATAAAGTTTTTGAACAAATCTATTCTATCTTTAATTGTTATGGATAAAGTTCTAAATAATTATGAATTGTTTAAAGTTAAAATCTCTAAGACTAGTGTAATCTTATAAATAGGGTTCATATGTAGCATTATGAGAAGAGATAGATGAGATTGAAAAATCTTATGAAGATAATATGAAGAAATAGATTTTTGAGAACCTACCTCTCAGTATTGCTCCTCTACGGTGACGAGTGGATTTCAATTGGAGGCTTTTTTTTCTTAAGGAAGCTATTTCGGATTGATCTTGGGACGGATTATTGTAGAAATTCGGAAAGCGTTTCAGATATTCTTCTAATATTTAATTAATTTTAATTAATAGTCATGATATGCCTTTTCCGCTGCGTTGTATGTCATGATTCCAACACTTACTTAGTAGTTTAATTTGGAGAGTAAGAAGATAAGGATTTCCTCTTTAATTTAGTCGGTGTATATCTTCTCATATAACAGTCTGCTCAAAACAAACACGCTATAGTTCCTTCCATAAATAGATGCAGACATCTAATTATTTTAGTAGTTTTTTCAGATTTTTTTGTGATTTTTTAAAAGACTCGTTCAAGTAATAACCTAATGGGCCAGAATTATGGCCCAATCATCTTCTTTCGTAGTCCTATAGCATCCAACAAAAAATTCCAATCCAAATGAAGAGAGATTCTCCGACCCAGCCACCGCCAATTTCAAAACTTACCGCCCACGCGATTGAGAAAGCAACTTTGGACCATTCCACTTCTAACCTGCCTTTATACACGCTCTTCTCTCAGCATCTCTTCTATCTAAAGGTGGAAGAAATTAGGGGTGAGCACGGTTCGGTTCGGGTCGGTTTTTACCAAAATTTGAACAACCGAACCGAACCACCTATAATTCAAAACCGAACCGAACCGAACCGTTGCAAATCGGTTCGGTACGGTTCGGTTCGGTTTGTTCGGTTCTAACTTTCATCAAGTATAACAATCATAGGCATAAATATTGCTTGTCCCAAGAGATAATTTGTATATATTTGTTTTCATATGCGCCCAAATGCAAATCATTTGAGCCATGACTAAGAACTCCTAGCGCTCGTCGTCGATGGGGATGTCACGCTTACGGGAGGGGGAGAGGGAGAGGGGCATTTCGGGAAGAGGAGGGGAGAGTAAGGGGTCTTGGAAGAAGAGAGAGAGCAAGAGAGAGGGATTGAGGCCGAGTGAAATGGGAAATTGGGAATGAGTAGCGGCGGTTGGGATTTGGGAATGAGAGGAAATGAAGTTAGGGTTGAGGGTTTGGGACGGGTCGGGTAAACGCGAACGAGTTTGAAAGTTTTGGAAATATATTCGGTCGGTTCGGGTCGGTTCGGTTTGAAAAGTTGTCAACCCGACCCGAACCGCCTTACTCTTAAAACCGTTTTTTTCGGGTCGGTTCGGGTCGGTTCGGTCCCACCAATTAATAGCATCCAAGCTTTTTATACATTAACACCCCCCTCACAAAAAAAAAAGAAAAAGAAAAATGAATAGAAAAGAGAAAGTGCAATGGAATTGGAGTTAGGAGTAACCATAAGGAGGAGTAATGGAAATCTCACCTTCACCTCCACCGAAACTGATGCCTTGTTCCTCCTCCTCGCTCATCTACCAGGTAGAACTCATTGCTATAGTTAGTAATTACTCACATTCTATTTCCGGTAATTTTTAATTGGAAATGGTGATCGTTTGCAGGGTTTGAGAAGGATGAGATTGAGGTGGAAATTGATGAGGAGAGCGGGGAGATTAGTATTTGTGGAGCGGGAAGGGTGGAGTCGTTGGAGGAGGTGAAGGTATTGAGGCTCGTGAATGTCGCTAGAGAGGTTGAGATTGAGCGATTTTGCAGAGTGTTTCAGATTCCTGATGGTGTTGAAATTGGACGGATTGATGCTAAGTTCTACGAGGACGAGGAAACTCTCGTAGTTTTGATGCCTAAATTGGCAACAGAGGAAACACCGGCAGAAGTCATTGACGCAATTCAAGAAGAGGAAGCTACAATCACAAGTAAAGAAGAAGAGGACGAGGAGGTTTCTTGCGATGGAGATCAAGAGAAACCCACAGAATCAGATGGTGATTCTGAACAGGATCAAGCAGAAATGGAGATCGAGATGCCAGAGGAGAAAATAGAAGATGAACAACTGCCTGAGCCATTTGAACGAGATGTGGATCTTAATCCAAGTGAAGATTCGATTTCAAATGAAGAAATAGAACCAAAAGAAGAATCACAACAAGAGATTGAGATTCCCATAATACCAGATCTGATCGAACACGAAGAAGAAATTCCGAGTTTAGAGACATCAGATCAAACACCGAAATCGCGTGATCCTGAAGAAATTACGGAGTTGGAGCAGTTGGATGAAAATGAAGAACCCGATCCACATCAAGATCGAGAACCGATAGCTCTAGTACTAGAAGCTCCGGATCAAGATTCAGAGAATGAAAGTACACATGAAAAACCAGACGAGGAAATATGTCCATTAAAAGAGTCCGATCCGCATCAAGATCAAGAACCAGTAGCTCAAGAACTAGAAGCTCCGTATCGAGATTCAGAGAATGGAAGTCCACCTCAAGAACCAGAAGAGAAAATATGTCCATTAAAAGATCCTGATCCACATCAAGATCAAGAGCCGGTATCTAAAGAACTAGAAATTCCTGCACTAGACACACCGAATCAAGAATCAGAGACAGAAACAAAAGAACCGATACCTCAAGAAGACCAAGGACTAGAGTCACCTGATGAAGATCAAGAAGTTGAAACAACCTATCCACAAGAAGAACAAGAATCGACACCTCAAGACCTAGAAATTCCTGCTCTAGGTACTCCTGATCAAGGTCCAGAGACTCAAACAACCGGGCCACATCAAGAACAAGAAGAGGAACCAATAGATCATCAAGATATTCAAGAGTCGCCTGGTGATGATGAAACTACAGAGGCTGAAGCAACACATCCACAAGAACAAGAACCGAAACCTCAAGACCTAGAAATTCCTACTCGAGACACACCGAATCAAGACTCAGAGACTGAAACCACCGAGCCTGAACAAGAACCGAAACCTCAAGACCTAGAAATTTCTACTCGAGACACACCGAATCAAGACTCAGAGATTGAAACCACTGAGTCCGAACAAGAACCGAAACCTCAAGACCTAGAAATTCCTGATTCACAGACTGAAACCACTGAGCCACATCAAGAACAAGAAGAAGAACCAATAGATCATCAGGATATTCAAGAGTCACCTGATGATAAAACTACAGAGGCCGAAGCAACACATCCACATCAAGAACAAGAACCGAAACCTCGAGAACTAGAAATTCCTGCTCTAGACGCTCCTGATCAAGATTCGGAGACCGAAACAACCAAGCCACATCAAGAACAAGAAGAAGAACCAATAGATCATCAAGATATTCAAGAGCCACCGGATGATGATGGAACTACGGAGGCTGAAGCAACACATCAACATCATGAACAAGAATCGACACCTCGAGAACTAGAAATTCCACCTGAAGAGACGACGAAAGATCCAGATCGAGAACAAGAGACTCCTGGTCCAGATCAAAATTTTGAGCAAAATGATGAAAAACCTAGTGTTGATGAATCAGGATATCTAGATCTAGTGGAGGAAAAGGAGTTGGAACCTGATCACGATTTCAAACAAGAAAACGAAGATCCTAACCTCGAGAAGACGGCAGATCGAAGGCCGGAACCAGATCTCGATCCGATACAGCAGAAGTCTCCGACTGCATTCTCGAGTGAGGATGAAGGAAGCGCAGAGGGCAGCGAGATCGAGGAGAAGGAGAAGCTGATGAGAGAGAGGAGGAAGAGGAAGAGGAAGAGGAAGAGCGCGCCTCTTCCTCTAAATTCTTCAAGTTTAGTGGCGGGATCTGCTTTTATATTCTCTCTGGTTGTTTTGGCTTTTCATTTGCGCAGAGAGAGGCGGCGACCCGCCCGAGACTAAATCCCGCGCCATTTTTCTTTATTATTTATTATTTCTGGTATAGTTTCTCTATTTTTTTCCGTATGACTTATTTCGATATTTGGTATTTACTTATCTATAAACTAGTGTGCCCCATGAGAAGGCATGATTTTTCCTTTTTTTTTATCGTTACAATAATCCTTTTTTAAATGGCTACAGTATTATATGCTACTGTAATATGTTTTAAAAATGCTGCAGCGCCCCTCCTCTGCTACAGTGACATATTTTTAAACTGCTACAGTTATATTTTTAAATGATGTTACCGTATCCCTCCTATGCTATAATAATATATTTTTAAAAACGCTACATTAAATTACTGTGATATGAATAGTGGTCCTTGAGTCCTCCCCTTATTATAGAGAAATAAATTAGGTCATTAGTAAGGGTAATGATTGTTTTCGTCTCTCTTTATCTCTTTCTTCGGTGTGACCTTTACTATGAGGTGAAGTAGGGTACAAGACGCATGAAATGCTTCTTAACTACCTTTGTTGGGTGACAAGACAAAAACAAGTTTTTGTCTTCAGAACCTAAATACTTTCCTCGTTGTATATTGGACTCTCAAATCATCTATTAAGCTGTTTCAAATAACATGTTATGCTTACATTTTGGAATTAATAGATTAGGGGTGTTATTTAGAAAATATTAAGATTTGCTGTCTAATATAAACCAATAAACAATTTGGGGTCTAATATGGAAAACTCTGGTGGTTTCTAGAGGCCATTATTTAAAGCAATTTAAATAGATTTGAGTTATAAATCAGCCCCGTACTTTTCTTTCTTAAGTGGTAATGTACCGCTCAATAATAAATAAAATTTGCAGGTCTTTTTCTCCCAAAGGGCCATAGCTGGCGAGCTAGCGTTTGAATCAACGATACGGCCCATTAAGGCCCATCTCATTTAGTAAAGGGCCAAGGCGGTTGCTCACTCTCTACAACCCAACCTTAGCCCATTTCCATGTCTCGCCTGAACTACATCGCCTCCGCCGCCTTCCGCCGCCGCCCTCAAGCCCGAAACTTTCGCTCTGAATCCGCACTCGACGCTCTCCAATCCTTCATCGACGACGACGACGACAATCCCAATAAAACCCTTGTCCTCTATAATTACCCCTCATTCTCCGGCGCATACGCCGCCCTCTTCGCCCACCGCCGCCTCCCCTCCGCCCTCATCCTCCCCTTCTCCTCCGTAGAACCCCTCAGGTTTCTTAATCTCTCAATGAACCCATAAAAAAGTTCCCTTTTTCTTTTGGTAATTTTTTGTATTTTTTTTTTCAGGATAGAGGATTTTGAGTTTGGGGGCGGCTTGAAGAATTGCTATCTTCTCGACTTCATTGGGCCGAAGAATTTCGCTCTTGAGCTCTCCCAAATCATCCCGAGGTAAAAAAGACTCATTTTTTAGGGATTTTTTTGATAGAGCTGCGTTAGTAAATGCTACAATCAAATGTTTTGTTTCAAGATATTTGATTGAGGACAAGATACTTAAAAACGGTAATTATGTTTACATTTTGTAGACAAAAGATGCAATGCAGCAAAATGCTACAAGTCCTTTTAATGATTAATAAAATTTTTTGAAAACTAATGTTGTGTCCTCAAGTTGGTTGATTCCAAATCATAAAGTTCAGGTTTTTTTTTAACAGTTGAAAATAAACAAATATTTGGATTGGCAAATATAACAACTTTTACACTAGTCAAATAGATTTGATTTTGAAAATGCATCATTCGAAATATGGATTTAAAGTTAATTTCCAGCAAAAAATGTTGTATGCATCATTTTTCTACATGCAAAATTTGCTGTATTCACAATTGCAAAAACACCAAACAGCTACTTAATCTTTTTCTTCCCTTGCTAGGGTGATTGCTTTCGATCATCGTGAGTCTTCAGCAATGAGAATTAAGCAGCTCAGAATGATTCCAGGGAATCTTGAGTTGCATGTTGATACGAGCATTTGCAGTGTACGTGCTGTTCACGATTATTTCTCAAAAGGGGGTGTGGAATTATTTGATGATGAAGATGGATGTCAGGTTTCAAATGTTTTGAGGTACATTGAGGATTTGGATCTTCGAAGGTTTGAGCTTTGTGATATTGAAGCGTTTAAGATTGGGATCAGAGAAGAGATGGGGAGGTTGAATTGTGTTACTAATCCTTCTGTATTTGAGCAGGTTTTGATCATATAAACTTCTGGTTTGTGTTTCTTGTTGGTAATTTTTTGAGTTTAGTTATGAATTTTTGCAGCTTATGAAATTAGATTGTGATGAGTTGATTGCGAAGGGAAAATCCTATGTGAATTCGCGTCAAGATGCTGCAAATGAATTGTTAGGGAAAACTTTCAGGATTCGGCTTGGAAGAGGAACTTATGGCGAGTGCTTGGTACTTTTTGGCATGCAGTTTTATAGTACTATGCTCATGTATTTCAGATTTACAGGTTAAATGTAATTTTCATGTTTATGAAACTAAGGTTCTAACTTTAGATTGTTATAATCATATTGTAATAAGATTTGTCGGTCAATTGTTTTGCCCTTAGCTTATTTACCACCTTTTTATAAGCTCAATTTGATGTTTTTTTAGGCGACACGGGCTGATGGTAATTCAAATCTGAGCCATGAAATGTGTCTGGAACTTAGTAGGAGAAGTGAAGCTGCTGGTTTAAGGTACTATGTTTGCCTATGTATTAACTCACACTGGGTATTCAAATGGACTTTTGTTATTAAGCTTTTTTTTTCTATTACCTTTGTGGCATGGTATACCTTTTGTTATTTGGAGGCCTTGTCTTTGTGCTCTGGTTTATACTTTGTAGTCCTCATGTCATGCGAATTCATCACTGCAGCCAGTATGTTTCATTAATGAAAATATGAGCCTTATACTTACTAATGCTCACAAAGAAAACCAAAGTTTTTGCCATATATATATATATATATTTTGCTTTGATATGCAACATAGATGAACTTTAGAGGTTTTTCGATATTTGTTTTAAACCTTCAATATTTTGAAATTATGCCCTTAAATCATTGAAATTGCTATTCAGTTCCCGAAGTCTTAAATCCTGCTATCGCTACTCTTGGTTGGAGGGATTATTTTGAAACAATTTAGAACAATTGGGGGCCTAATAGCAATTTCAATGATCTAATGGACTAATTTTGAAACAAGTTATAGGAATTGGGGGGGACCTAATAGCACTTCCAATGATTATAGGGACTAATCCAAAATATTATTGTTTTTAAGGGACTAA
Source organism: Asparagus officinalis (assembly GCF_001876935.1). Lineage (NCBI taxonomy): Eukaryota > Viridiplantae > Streptophyta > Magnoliopsida > Asparagales > Asparagaceae > Asparagus > Asparagus officinalis. Next base: position 2,237,047 of record NC_033802.1, on the reverse strand, counting down.
TATAAAAAAAAACCCAAACTTTGATTTGAATATCTATGAATACACACCTCTAAATCATTATTTAACTTACTGCTACGTAAGTTCCTAAAGGAGTTTTATTGTCTCTGGCAGACCTATAGGAGCAGCTATATTTATGCAACGGAATAAGAATCTGAAGATGCGCTTGAGGAGTATTAACGGTGCAGCAGATACTTCAGAAATTGCCAGGGTATGTATTTGTCGTCAGTTTCTAATTGCTTTATTAGAATGGATTAATGATCCGTGGTTCTATTTGCATATGAAAATTGAAAGGCATATGGAGGAGGTGGCAAGCCTAGCTCAAGCTCCTTCATAATTCGAATGGACGAGTACAACCATTGGACTGCAGCAAACTGATTCAATTCCATTTAGGTATATCGAGATTTTTCCAGTTATCGGTTTCGTGCATACTGTAGACTCTGTAGTATTATGACTTTGGTCCTTCTTTTGAACGTACGCACCCTGTATTCCCATTAGTATTCAAAATATTACACTTGCTACTATTTGAGCAGTTGTTTACATGAATTGTATCATTGCATGTATTTCTTTCCTGTGCTAATTGCATCCTTCCCTTTCTCACATGCAGGCAAATTCTCACTGTTGATGCAAGTCAGGAGGCCATAGGCTTGCTGTTAGCCTTTGGCAAAATGCAAAGGAAACTTAATAGCGCAGACATATTAATCCCAACATCCACTGTGATCCGAGTTCAGAAAGAGCTCGAGGAAACCTCGGTCTGCGATGTAAAGAAACAAAATTAGTTCATGAGATGTTATTTTTGATTTTAATTTCACGCCATAACTCGTGTGACTACTGATGATTGCAATTGTTATCAGGACAAATAAAGAGAGAAAATTCTCTGTAATGTTGCTATCGTCAACAAGAATCTGATTCAGGGTTAACTAATATGATACAGCATATAAAGCTGTTAGAACTAAGGATGGTAAATGATCGAATCGAATATTAAGGTATTTGTATTTGTATTTGTTTAAAATTATTGAATTTGAATGCTGACTTTAATATTCATATATGAAGTTTTTCAAATTTGAACTTGAATGCTTGATATTTGATAAATATTCATGAATATTCACGAATACTTATCGAATATCAAAGTATATCTATTCCCCTAAAAAAATTGATTTTTAAATGGTATTTAAATTCATAAATAAAAATTATTCCTTCATAATATATGTGTATATATATATATATATATATATTTAAATCAAAATTTCCATTAGAGAATAGATTTAAGGTTATTTAAGTTTTAAAATCTGTTCATAAAATTTAAGTAAAAATGGTAAGTGGGTTAAAAATATGACATCATTATGCAATAATACAAATAATAAATGATCAAAATTTAATCAAATATATGGACAAACAAATCGAATTTACATCTGGTTAAATTTTATTCAATAGTAAACTCGAATACTAAAAAGTATTTGTTTAGTGTGTTGAATGAACTACCGAATTGAGTATGACCGAATAGTTACTCGAATAATTATCGAACTATTTGTTAATTATTTGGTTCATTTCCACCCTAGTTAGAACGATGATTGAGAACGTTGTTGAGCAAATACATGGAAGGTTTACCTTCTCAGAAAATAGGAGAAAAAAAAAAGACAATAATTATTAAATAAATTCTTCCCTGTTGGGTATTGAAAGGCAAATAGTGATGGTGGGTAGGGTAGGTGATCTTCAAATGAGATAAGCCTGCAACAGGAGAAGTAAGAACTAACAAGGGCAAACCAAATCCTCTCAAAAACTCAAATGTCATTAAGCATCTAGTCCAGTACATTAAACATGCACGGATTAAAACATAACAATAGCTGCTAACTAGTGCTATGTCTGCGACATGCTGCGGGGATTATGTAAAGATGTTTGAGCCAGCAAAAGAATTTATATATTGCGTAAAATTGAAAAGCAACAAAAAAAAATTCTTTTTTTTTATCATATTGCAAGTTTTCTTTACTCTTTACATTGAAATTTCAAGGAATTAGATCCAAACTCAATGTGGTTAAACCCCAAACACCTTGAATGGAAGGAAACTGAAAAATAATATACAATAATCTTACCCGTAACTTGTATTATCATTTAGTAACCTCTATAGTATCTCTTGAAATTCCAGGTTCCCTGTCCAGTATCCAAGAAAGAACAAAAGAATTAGCTAATAGAATGACAGTATGTCTAGAATAGTTCTAAGAACCTTTTTTTTTTATTCTTCATAATATAATTCTTGTATCAAATAAGAATATATGAAAGCTAAGAGCTCCATTTAAGCAAATAGTCCCACCAAACAAACTCTACATTATGCTCTAATATATATCCACAAAATATTTTAAATTTAGGATTTGAAATCCATTATTTAACAAATCTTTTGCTTGGATATCTTTATTAAATAAAAAGATTTGAAATCTTTGATTTCAAAATCTAGTGTTTGGATACTTTATTATATATGAATTTGAATTTAAAATTGATGTTTTAAGAAAATTTATTCTCTTAACCTGTCTTGTTTACATCAAATGCAATGGAGATGTATAAAAGAGTAACCAAAAAACACAAATTTAGCTAATTTTGGCGGTGATAACTACATTTGCTAAGTTTTCAAATTCATTATCCACCATAACTTGCAAGACTTTCAACAAAATAAAAATGAAGAAAACTCTACAAACATATCAGGTATCTTACAAAAAAAAGCATCAAAATAACAAATCACCATTCCATACTTCACAGATATCCAGGCTGGAAAATACTTAAGGCTCGTTTCATATTTCACACATATTCAAAGTGAGAATAAGTTGATATCAAAGCAAATAAGTAACAATTCCACATGTTGTGCGTTAAAACTGTAGCTATCTAAACCTTGATTTCAACCCATAAGCCATGCTCAAACATCATCCTATATAAAAAGAGCAGGTACAACTGACAATTACATAGTCAATTTGGTCTTTGATATACCAAGCTTGAAATTCTATAGAAATTGAAGGAGTGTTCAAAAAAGGAAAAATAATACAAGAAATTTCTGAAGAAGGAGGATGACCCTTGAATCACAGTCTCACACTTCCATACAACAAACGAAATCGTTTGTAATCTTCTTCCACGCCTGCAAACCAAAGACAAAATTCCACTTACAACTTTGACAAAACCTAGGAATATCATTTGAATATGAATAAATATTAACAACAAATTACCATGTTGGGCAAAAAAACTAAATTATCTAAAAACAAGCTAGATTATGATTGTTAGTTCAAACCACTACCACATCCTGCACCGTATGAATAATTTAATAAGGAACTATTAACACAAACAGTAGAATGCAACAACTCTAAAAGATGCTCTGGTACTTCATGCTCTTAAACTGTTTTAGTTCATAATTTATTAAACCTACATGATTACCCAGACTTCTCAAAAGAAAATTTTCTGAAAACAAGCAATTGGGGTCAACTTGCACATGACTCAAGGAATGAGATTTTCAGGTAGTTCGATGCTAAAGTGAGAATGACTTCATTCACAAACTAATTCAATAAAATTGCATACATTTAATATAACATGTCCATATCCAGTAGAGATCAAGCACTCACACATTACTAAACCACGATAAATTTATGCTAATGGTCCATGTAGATATAACTGTAATCTTGAACAATATTTCACTTTGGAGCAATAACAATCAAAATTTGAGCAAAAGGACAGGGGAAAAAGTTTAACTAAGGTGTATCTTATCTACAACAATGAAGCAACATCAATATTAAGTTCAAAACAACAAATAAAAACTACACATTGTTAATCGAGTTTCTGACAATAAGAAAAATTACATCAATAGTAAGTTCATAACACACATGTTTAACCCAAACTTACCTATGAGACATTGTCGGTCATAGGACTTGAGCCATGTTTCATTGAGACGAAAGCTCAAAATAACAAAAGACTAATCTTGTCACATACATGATGATCACATAAATTTGAATGTAAACAGCAAATTGTTAAGAAAAATAGACATTACTAGCAAAAAACCTACGAACAACAAACTTTAACTTGAGATGTATTAAACAAATTCTAAAAAAGTTTACTTTAGTAATACGAAGTTCTGAATAAAGTCCTTTCATATTTGCAATAGGACATCGTTAAAAAACCAGAGCCATAAGTACTTCAGACAAGTAAACCATATCCTCTCCAAATGAAAATATCATATTTCCACCAATTCTAATAGAATTCAAATTCCAAAGGGTATGCATGCACATACCAAATTGATTTCTTTAGGCAAAGTTTACTCATTCTTTATGCCTCTAATTGATTTCTTATGGCCATGGAATTTTTTGGTGGCTAGATACAGTCTCATTTGTACTAGAGATACTGCACTCGTAGTTTGTTAGAGAAAATTGTTGTACAAAGCTAAACATTTTCTTTAGTTTCCCTTTTTAAGTGGAATATATAGGTAGCCATCAATTTGTTTTCTATCTTCACATGGTAGCATGCAGGTTGCTATTTCATCATTGAGAAAACCATATCATTCCAGCTAGGGACTTTGAAGATCAACAGTACACAGGATATAAGACAAAGTACAAAAAAAAATTATTGTATGGACTAGTTTTTTTTTTTCCTGCAAAGGGTACTCAAGAAAGTAAAAGTCTGTGGAGATTTATGCCAAGAAATTATCTAGCGCTATCATTTTCAGAGGCTAGAATTTTGAATTTCCTCTAGAATCTTGAATTTATCTCCAGAAACATGAAGTTGCACTTTTAACAACATAAAAGGTTCGAGTGCATTTCCAAATTTTTGAGCCAATAAAATTCAAATAGTGTTCGCCAAAGAATCACTAAAATAGAGCAAGCTCATAACATGATAACTTCATTCTCTTGCGCATCAACCTCAACCAAAAAATCAGTTTGAATGTAGACTCCTCAAATAATGGAGTAAACCATACTTCAACTAGGAAACATCTAGTAAGACAACACAAAAATTTTCAATTTACTAGTGAATTAGCATACACCTTTATCAATATGATATCACCTTATATGCTAAACCATAAGAAACTAGACACCAAATTGAAATCCTTAGAAAAATTAAGCCATCAAATTAACGAAATGTTCAGAGCATTGCAATAATGACATTACTAATGTACAATCCCCACAATTGTGTTCAGTCCATATAAAAATTACCGCTTTTTCATAAGATTCAAATTTTATCAGAATTAGGGTTTTGAGGCACTTTTAACAACATAAAAGGTTCGAGTGCATTTCCAAATTTTTGAGCCAATAAAATTCAAATAGTGTTCGCCAAAGAATCACTAAAATAGAGCAAGCTCATAACATGATAACTTCATTCTCTTGCGCATCAACCTCAACCAAAAAATCAGTTTGAATGTAGACTCCTCAAATAATGGAGTAAACCATACTTCAACTAGGATACATCCAGTAAGACAACGCAAAAAATTTTCAATTTACTAGTGAATTAGCATACACCTTTATCAATATGATATCACATTATATGCTAAACCATAAGAAACTAGACACCAAATTGAAATCCATAGAAAAATTAAGCCATCAAATTAACGAAATGTTCAGAGGATTGCAATAATGACATTACTAATGTACAATTCCCACAATTATGTTCAGTCAATATAAAAATTACCGCTTTTTCATAAGATTCAAAATTTACCAGAATTAGTGTTTTGAGCAACATGAATCTCAAGACAAAGAGAAAGAGGAGTCGGTTACCAAAAGTAAATGCGAGTATAGAATCTTGACGATAAAACCCTAATCCCCCAATTCCATGAGACCAGCAGATGTCGGTGAAAGCTACAGCAGAGAGAGAGGGAGAGAGGGAGGGAGGGAGAGCAGTTAGGGTTAGGGCATGAAGCAATATGAGGAGAGAGAGGGGGGGGGAGAGAAATGAGGGAACGATTAGAGTTAGGGCATGCAACAACTTAAGGGGGGAAAGAGGGAGAGAGATACCTGCGATGATCGCGACTCTGAGGGAGAGAGCGGAGACGAACCGAGAGAGAGGAGCGATCGGGATCGGGGATTTGACAAATTCCAAGGGTTAGGCTATGATTTGAAATCCTTAGTTTTGAGCTTTAAAATCATCCATATAAAATACCTGGATTTCAAATACCACTTTAAAAAGAAAACCCAAACTGAAGATTTGGATTTGGGCTACCCTGTATTTCAAATCAGAACAGCGCCTTCATGAATTCTGTCAATTGAATGATTGTTGTTTCCCAAACAGTTCGAAGACTTGCTAGAAGCTCTTAAAACCGTGTCTTTCTGATGGAAATCTTAAAAAGGCAATCAGAGAAATATAATCACTCATTCCCCTTGATAAAGCAAGATATAAGACCCTTGCTTCCACATTATTCCGACAAAAAAGAAAGTTCAAAAAAGCGCTTGCAGAAGCTTCTATAATGCCGTCATGATTTTTCCTACTATCTCAACTAACTACTGATAAATTTAACTTTGCAACCTAGAATCTCCTGCTTTCTTGAGACTACCCAGTACGTTATCTACTAGCCTATCTTTCTCATCATCTCCAGAGTCGACAACAAAAGAATAGCGCTTTGGGGGCCTCAACCTCACATTAGGACAACCTTCAAGAGAAAGATCTGAAGTCTTCTGAGGATTGCTTTTGGAACAATCCACCAGCCCATCAGCAGGCCGATCTTCGTCCTTTTTAACAACACCTTCCTTTGTATCATACCAAGAATCGAGAATCTGCATTAGAGAGCTATCTTCCTCTTCCCTCTTAGGCTGCTTTGTGAGGCCATCGAATTGGGAAGGAACCTCGTCATCAGAATCTGTGAATTCTTCATCTGAAAGAGAGACTTTAGTGTAGCCACTTTGTTTCTTATCATCAGATACAGGCCCCAACTCCTCCCAATCTTCACCATTGCTTGTGCTTTCACTATCTAGGCCATAAGTAAGTGTTTTCTTGGTGGCTATACTGGCAGGCAGAACAAAAGAATCCTCTGTTCTCACCCCAGGAATGTCCTGTAATAACGATATCAGCTTCGGGTAGCCAACCATTTGACAATCTAGAATGTAACCGTACTTTTGAAAGAATAATGGCCGGAAATTGCCCATGTTAAACCCATCAGGGTTTTGTTTTAGAAGCTCAGTTATGAGTTTGTGGCAATCGGATAAAACTTCTTCCTTGCTGGGAAGTTTCTTCTTCTTTCCTTGACTAGTAGAACCGTTATCAGCTGAGCAAGCAAAGAGTAGGCTTCGGATTGTAGGATAACCATAAGCATAACAAACAAGTTTTTTATTGAACTTGCTCTCGAAAAGCTTATGGAAATCTTCTGGTTTAATATCCTCAGTCCCGTTAAAGGATTTTTGAAACCAAGCTTTCAGTTCTGCAAAATTCTGAGGATAAGTTTCTTCCTGTCCAGTATATGAATCATCTTGTTTCGGTCTTCTGCCTGAAAACAGGGTACTTAGACCATTGGATTTGGACCCATGGACATCCGGGCACCTACCTCTGAGAGGTAGCACAAGTTTAAAAGGGAAACTATCAGAAGATGCTTCTACCCATTTCTTCTCAGATATTAACAGTTCTACCAACTTATACATGTGGCATTCTTGAAGATCTTTAAGAAAGCAAGGTCCTTCTTTTTGTAGCTTATGCACCAATTGATCCCTGAGGAAAAATAATGATAAAAGTTACAATCTATATAGGTCAAGCTTGAATCAGTTGATAATAAAGAAAATACTTGAGGCAAAATAAAAAAGTTATGGAGTTTAAAACCAAAGTTAGAAACAACATTTAATCTTGTGCAGAAGAATTCAAAACAATCATGAAAGCACTGAATACGAAGAACTGATAAATTTTCTTGCCCCAGGATAAAGCATCCAATGAATTTTTCAAGCCCAAAACTAGTAGACACAATGAGTTTGAATAAAATTTGTTAAAGATAATTTGCTAGGATGATAGCATTTTGCTTAAGGAACAACTGCCCAATATCCAGGGGAAATTTTCCCATCTACCCAAGATAAGTGATAACGAGTAGTAACAGGACTTGCAAGTCATTCATGATGCATAACAAGTTCTCTATTTGTCAGCTTTACTTGGATACCTATACATGCATTTAGGTATAATAATAAAAAACTCCCAAGGGAATCCATTCAAAATAAGATCCAAAGGGTAAGATACCTGACAAGAAAATTAGGCCTTGACATCAATAGGACCAAAAATTGCAGGTTCATGTATTGAATGCCACCCACTTCTCTCAGTTTCCCACACACGCCCGCCAGCCCGCTTGCCCGTCCACACACGCACAGACACGTGCACTAACACACATGCACCTGCATGCATGCACGCATGCGCATGCGCACACACAAAAGTCCAAGTATTCTGTTGACAATGGGTCTCAACTAAGTTACCAATTTATTCATCAAGCTTTGACCAGCCCTAATGTAAAGCACACATCTATGATAGGAAAATCATTTTTTCTTGGTGAAGCCTGATCTCCTAGAAGTTGATCCAAGCGGCTGATTGGAAACCAAATTTGATAATACATCTCAAACACATGGCTATCCAACAACTTTTTAAATCTTTCCTATGAGTGTTACTTTTCACAGAGCAGAAATCAAACTGTTAATGATGTACTCAAACAATAAGAGTTTGGACTGAATTTTGTCACTTAGAGGTTCAAAGTTCAAACCTAGACCTAGGTTAGAGGACCTTGCTTACAATATTCGTCCCAATTTTAGTGCATGCGGGTATATACAGAGATTTTGAGCAAATTTAGAGATGACCTCATGTCTATTTATCTGAAGACGCAAGATGCAATTTTGTAGTTGAACAACTTAGATGCCACACGATAGAGGATTGGTATTAGGGCATGTTTCTTTCATTTCTTTAAATAATGGTAAAACCCATTTCTATGTGGAAAAAACATTTTTGGGGTTTTCCAAAGTTTTCTAGGATTTTGTTTTACCCCGCTCAAAATCACATGGAAAGGAGTTTTCTTGAAACCAAAAGTTGAAATGAACAGAATAATAAGAAACCAAAATAGATTTTTCTGATAGTTTCCTAATGTGACAGAGGGTTTCCAAGCTTTTCCATAGGTTTCCAAGTGAAACAAACATGCCCTTATAGGATCTTGTTCAGCCCTCAGAAGTTTGGATTAGGTATTCAGGTGGGCCTCCATACTCCATAGGTAGAAGTTCTTAAGTCCTTTTATTCACTTAGAAGCTTATTTTAAGGCTGAAAGTTAAAATTCCTGAGTCCTCTGGAGGTATTTATCTTTCTCTTAGCTTTCTTTCCTTTTAAGTAAATATCATTTTATATTCTGCTTATCATTTATCTTTCTGCCTTTGCTACCTCATAACAAAAATTAAAAGAATTTTCCTTGCCAGATTTAACGCACATCAAAATTCTAGATTTCCTCAAAAAGTCATCTTAACATCAACAATTCCTCTCAAACTGAACAATTCATCTTCTCAGTTAATTTAACCTTTTAGGAAACCAAGAGATCATCTCAACGCAACATAAAGAATCAGGAACTTAAGAGCTTGTTGAGTCCGGGAACAAGCTTAGCACTGTAATTTCCAACCTGTTCCCTTAATATTAAAATCAATTTCTTTGCTATCTAGAATCTTTAGGTAACACAATTTCATCTTGTAACATACATCTTTATATATAGACTAGAAAAAATCAATATCGAGATAGATAGTCAGACACTGATATCCCATTGTGCAAAAATGTACATACATACTACAAGTTTGATGCTTATTTACTCACAAGAAACATGCATGCATAAAAAGAAAAAGGAAAAGGAAAAGGAAGAACAAGAGAATAGATTATTATCTCAAGAACCCTTTCTGATGCCCTCAAAATTAGCATGCTTCACAAAGCCACTTTTGGCAGCTTGAAAGGTAACTCATCAATGTAGTAAACAAGATTATCATAATTACCGAAAAATATAGCTAAAACGGGAAGGATTAAAGAATTATAAAGGAAAACTATATGATAAGGTATAATACCTTGTACTTGATTTTGATATAAGATCAGCACCCTCAGAAGTAAGCAAGAATGATTCTAAGGTATCCCAAAAGTCAGATCTTGAAAATATTGCATGAGTTTCAGGATGCAAACTAACAGGAATATCATCTTTGACATCTACATTTCCATTAGCTTCCAAGTTTTTTCCAAAGGATTCAAAGCTATCCTTCTGATATCTTGCATCAGATTTCCTGGACTGCCACCAGTTTGCTAATTGGCCAAAAAGCCCCGTTCTGGGATTAGATGTGTCACTGTGCTTCTCAGATTGCTCAGATGTTCTCTCTACAGGAACAGAGTCTTTTGCATCAGAAGTATTTGAAGAACTCAGTGCATGTGAAGACTTTTCCTTCACTAATTCAGCTTTCCCTCCAAATTCTGCTTTCTTAGGCTCGTCATCTTTAATTGTCTTCTCATTTGAAGTGGAAGCCTGTTCAGATATTATATGATTCTCATGACTGGGCGAGGAATCAACACTTCTGCTACCAGTCAAAGTTTTCCAGATCCTTTTGAAAAATCCTTCCTTAACTTCAGCATTGTAACCTTGATCCGTTATTGTAGATTCATCTGTTTCAACTTTTTTGGCTGCAACATCCTGTATAGGTACAGATGAAGTAGGCAAAACAGCGCTGGTACCTACAGATACTGGTGTAGGGCCTGTAGCCATAGGAGCACTCACATCCATAGTATTTGGAGGAGCCGTTGTTAATGGTTTTTCACCCCGAGCTAAAGTACGGCTATTATTCACCTTACTGGTTTGAGTATCTTTGACGGATTTCAATCTGAGCTCCGATGGATCACTGGAGGGCGCTGAATTCACATCAGCTGATTCCAATAATCGTTTATCAGCAACTAATGGTTGAACAGCACCTGACGGATCAGGTATAAACTTTACAATGTTTGGCATTGAAGCGAGAAGGTTGGAGAACTTCTTGTGGCCATATAAATCCTTATCGAAAGCTATATTCTTTCTTCTGAGCTCTTTACGGAGCTCTGAAATGGACATTCCTTCAGGGTAAGAATGCAACACATTACGAATCCCATTCACCACCACCCTAGGGATGGGACGAATCTTAGTTTCTGATATTGATTCCATTGATTCGTCAACTTGAGATATAACACATTGTTCACTATCTACAAAGGGATCCTCAAGAGCCCCTTTATACTGGCCATACCAAGAACCATAGAACCCATCTGGAGGGTCGTTAAAGTGCTTAGCATGGGCATTTTCTCCCTTAACCAATTCAATCCACGGCCACATAATTGTTGCAGCACTACAGAGGACACCTCTGGCAATGTCATTGCTAGCAAGAAGTATGTTGTAGTTGCTCATCCTCAAACGATGAAGAATGTTGGCAAAATCCTTGTCGCCTGATATCAAGAAGAAGTGGGCAGGAGGAGGGTTCTGAGTAACCCAATAGACAAGATCAGCCATAAATGACCTATCAGCACTGTTCTTCCCACCTACATTAGAGCGTTTTGCTAGAAACTTATGAAAACGGATATCACTTTATACCAAAAATGAGGCAAGGAAGTGAAACAATATTTGTATCAAATAAATCAATGGAGGGCATTACTGAAACCAGAGCACTGAAACAAAATTCACAAACAAAATATTGAGTTTTCTTACTGATAGCATTTTTAGATCAATTTTGAACAATTTAAAGCTACATAAGATACCAACATTTATATAAAGTATTAACATATATCACATTAGTCATCACCATGTAGGATACACTACGTGTTTAATGTGTTTTCAACAAGAGAAAAAGAACAAGAATGGAATTCATTACTACATGAGTACATGTTATCATCAGAATGAAACAGAACCATGGCAAACTATGAGTATTTAAAAGAGTATTCCATCTAAACATGTAGTAAATTTGTACGTTTATCTCTCTTGCACTATGAGGTGAATTATGAGCATATACTAAATCATCCGTTCAAGGATATGAAACGATGATAAAATTTAAATTCTAACTAGTACATTGGCATGTGCAAGTAATATTAAACTTCAATCTAAATAGTTCTCAGTCTTATGCATGTTAATTATGTTATTAATCATTTAATGTGTATTTATAGTATTTCTAGTAAAAAACACATGTGCATAGTGCATGTGAACAAAATAATAATAATTTATTTAAAAAGTATGCATATCTTTTATGCATCTAAAAATTTATTATTGTATCCTTAATTTTAGTAAGAGAAATGAAATCAAACTTAAAATTTAGATAACAGTTTATTGATTATCATTTATGATATGCCACTACCTAGCTTACATTGTGTTGCATTTTGATTTTTTTTTCAATTATATGTTTTTTAAAAAGATCACGCATGAAATCTTAAATTTAAGGAGGAGATAGAGGAACGAAAGTACTGGAACCTTCTAGAAAGAGAAGAATAAAATTTAAATTTAAAATAGAGAAGGAGGAACTGTAATCTAAACGTAATGGAATCTGCTGGAGAAGGGGGAGGAAGGGAGGAAGAGATGAAACCCACATCAATAACATACTTACAAATGACCAAATTTCCCTCATCCTTTACTAAAATGACCCTTATTCTTTGACAATTTGAAGGAACAATTACTCATTCCTCCACTTCTGCCTACCTTCACAATGTTTTTATAGAGTAGTATAGATATCTGACTCTGCTAAATTTCTTATAAAGTCAAGGGGAAACACATCCAATATCTATATATGTACGCAACTCTCTTTAAGATAAAGATTCACAGTTACCTTTTACTCTCCACAAGAAAAACCCACTATAAATGTCTCGATCTCGCACATATTTTCTACTTATAATATAATAACTGAACGAAAAAAAGGAAATATCTTTGATGAAAAACTCGAAAGAAATGACAATTTTAAAGGACGAAGAGGGAACCGACGGTGAGGCACGTGATTGAGGCAAATCCCAGTGGAAGTGAGAGCCTCCTGCTTAGCGCGTGACATCTGCGCCACGTCACCAAACGCCGTGATCGTCACCGGCCCCTTGATCCCCGTCGACCGGAGCGCAGCCGTGATCCTATTCGCAACCCTCTCCACGTTCACGCCTGCAGGAACCTGGCAGTTCTCGAAATCCCACCAAACTGTGACCTTTACGCTTCTATTCTCCTCATCGTAGTTTCTTCGATAAGAAGACGACGATGATGCGTAAGAGTGCGAATCGAGCCTCCGCCGGTGAGATTCCTCGCCGGCGACGGCGCCAGCGGCGGAGTGGAAAAGGATGATGGAGGATCGTAGCGGGAAGACGTGGAGGATTAGGGTTCGTGGAATTAGGGTCATCATGGTGGGGAAAATTAGGGTTTGCTCAGGGCATTTTCAGGGGGCAATTGGGGAAATGGAGGCGGAGGCGCTTAAACCTCCGGGAGGAGCTTAAACCCTTGTGTGGGCACGTGACTTGTGTCAGCTGATCCGCGGAGCAGGGAAGATTGCTGATCGCGGATATGAGTTTTATTGTCAGTTACTTTGGTGCCAACTGGACCAGGCCGGAAAAACTGCTAGGCCTTTTTCCGGAAATGCAATGGTCTGTCGGCCTATTAGTATTTTGCCATAAATTCCGAAATTTAATATTATTTTTTTTATCCATTGATGCGAATCTTATTCTAGTCTTGTTGTAATTATTCATTTGCTCCTCTGTACAAATGAGAGAACCCAAAATTCACTATTCATATTATAGTAAATACTATAGTAATATTTTAATGTAGCATTTATTACTGTGGCAACATGGAATTGGATGTTGTAACAATTTTTAAAAAATCACTGCAGCACATGGAAATACTGTAGCATTTTAAACTGTAGCAGAAGCGGGAATTGCAGCACTTTAAAAAATCTATTCCTCTATACAAATGGGAGAATCCAAAATTCACTATTTATGCTACAGTAATACTATAGTAATATTCATTGTAGCATTATTATTGTAGCAAATATGAAACTGGATACTGTAGTACTTTTAAAAAAGTCAATACAGCACACGGTAATAATGTAGCATTTTTAAACTGTAGCAGAAGCGGGAATTGTAGCACTTTAAAAAATCTAAAACAAATATTATTGTAGCATTTAAAAATCGAGATTACTGTAACGAAAAAAAATGATATGACGTGTTTTGCACGGTGTTCACGACTAGTTCTTATGGAAGTTAAAGAGAATTTTACTATTATGAGATCTTGTGAAAGAACGAGAAAGGCATTGACACGTATATACATGGATAATTCTGAAATTAATGATTATATTACACGAGTAACTTGCCATCCACATTGTTTTCGCCAAAAGTCGAATTTGTTGTCGAATTCATTATATCTTTGGTCGATTACAATAAATTCAAAGAAAACAGCCTTTTTATAAGACTCTTTTACACAACAAAAAGAAAATTACAACTCTTGAGAAAATAAACGCAGGATCGTTGTTTGGATCACTGCTTTCGTGGGATCTTTGCCTGTGCCGGGAGCGCTTTGACTCGTGGACCACCAAATCACAGATTCTGATTGAACCGTGAGGGGTTTATGATTCTGACTTCGTTTATCGAAGTGAGAAATTAAAACGATATCTTATCGATGTAAGATAGTCGTTCTTCTTGAAATCAAGTCAAAGCTCAATTTCAAGGATTGGCCGTAAGATCAGCACCTCTGCTCTCTCTCTGCTCTGGATTGCTCTCAAGTACTCACAATGATCAGCCCCCTGGGAAAAATGGCCTTAGGAGGGTATTTATAACCTCCAAGAACAGTTGGCAGAAAACAGGTTCGCGAGACAGCTTTTGCTGTCTCGACGGGCGAGACAGTGTTTGCTGTCTCGGCCCGCGAGACACTGTCTTGGCCCGCGAGACAGTAAACACTGTCTCGCGGAACAGTAACCGCAGGCAGTTTTCATCTTAACTGTCTTCCCACGTTTCAAACTCCGTTATTTTGGCAGTTATCCACGTGATTCTCGCCCACGACGTTTCCCACGTTCTTGAACAGTTAGTGGCCATGTGTAGGGCAGTTGTAAAGGTGTCTCTTGTTTGTTGGTAGAGATGAACCCGATGATGGAGAGGAAGAATTTTATATTCTATCTCCTGGTCTCTTGTTTGTTGGTAGAGATGAACCCGAAATCGGAGAGGAAGAATTTTATATTCTATCTCCTGGTCTCTTGTTTGTTGGTAGAGATGAACCCGATAATGGAGAGGAAGAATTTTATATTCTGTCTCCTGGTCTCTTGTTTGTTGGTAGAGATGAACCCGATAATGGAGAGGAAGAATTTTATATTCTGTCTCCTGGTCTCTTGTTTGTTGGTAGAGATGAACCCGATGATGGAGAGGAAGAATTTTATATTCTATCTCCTGGTCTCTTGTTTGTTGGTAGAGATGAACCCGATGATGGAGAGGAAGAATTTTATATTCTATCTCCTGGTCTCTTGTTTGTTGGTAGAGATGAACCCGATGATGGAGAGGAAGAATTTTATATTCTATCTCCTGGTCTCTTGTTTGTTGGTAGAGATGAACCCGATGATGGAGAGGAAGAATTTTATATTCTATCTCCTGGTCTCTTGTTTGTTGGTAGAGATGAACCCGATGATGGAGAGGAAGAATTTTATATTCTATCTCCTGGTCTCTTGTTTGTTGGTAGAGATGAACCCAGAATCGGAGAGGAAGAATTTTATATTCTATCTCCTGGAGTAAAGAAACTCAAAGTGGGATCTCCACTTAGAGAATCTGGATTGGTTTGAATAATCCTAACTGTCATAAGGTTTGATTACTCAATTCAAAAGTAAACCTTTCGTTCGCAAAAATGAATCGAAAGGAGATTTTGGTTGTGGTCCTAACTGTAGTAAGGTTTGACCAAGTGGGAGTTTTGAGACGATCCTAACTGTTTAAAGGTTTGATCGTTCAATTTGTGGACCTCTCGTTCATGGAACGAATCGAGAGGGGATTTTGGCTTTGGTCCTAACTGTTTAAAGGTTTGACCAAGATGGGAATTTGAGACGATCCTAACTGTTTAAAGGTTTGATCGTTCAATTTGTGGACCTCTCGTTCATGGAACGAATCGAGAGGGGATTTTGGCTTTGGTCCTAACTGTTTAAAGGTTTGACCAAGATGGGAATTTGAGACGATCCTAACTGTTTAAAGGTTTGATCGTTCAATTTGTGGACCTCTCGTTCATGGAACGAATCGAGAGGGGATTTTGGCTTTGGTCCTAACTGTTTAAAGGTTTGACCAAATGGGAATTTGAGACGATCCTAACTGTTTAAAGGTTTGATCGTTCAATTTGTGGACCTCTCGTTCATGGAACGAATCGAGAGGGGATTTTGGCTTTGGTCCTAACTGTTTAAAGGTTTGACCAAGATGGGAATTTGAGACGATCCTAACTGTTTAAAGGTTTGATCGTTCAATTTGTGGACCTCTCGTTCATGGAACGAATCGAGAGGGGATTTTGGCTTTGGTCCTAACTGTTTAAAGGTT
Source organism: Asparagus officinalis (assembly GCF_001876935.1). NCBI lineage: Eukaryota > Viridiplantae > Streptophyta > Magnoliopsida > Asparagales > Asparagaceae > Asparagus > Asparagus officinalis. The sequence continues at coordinate 2,220,604 of NC_033802.1, read as the reverse complement.
TGACCAAGATGGGAATTTGAGACGATCCTAACTGTTTAAAGGTTTGATCGTTCAATTTGTGGACCTCTCGTTCATGGAACGAATCGAGAGGGGATTTTGGCTTCGGTCCTAACTGTTTAAAGGTTTGACCAAATGGGTTTTGTGAGGGAAGATTGATCTAACGAAGTGATCGAATCTCATCTCAGCAAAAGAGTGTTCGAAAATCATAATAGGAGCTTAGTATTTATCATTCTGTCCATAATAATCGGGTTATCCCTAAGAATATTATATTTAACATTCTTCCAGGAACTTCCCATTACATGAATTATCGACCCCCAGCTTTCTTTGTAAAACTGGGTATAACGAGGAGTACGTTAACCTCAGTCATATGTTCGGGTTATCCTTAAGAATATAGGATTCTCCAGGAACTTCCCGTTAAGGAAAGGAAATAGTTTAGACTCATATACCTTTTGGAGTATCGAGGAGCAGTTTATACTCGTATACTTTTCGGAGTGAGGGGAAACAGTTTATACTCGTGTACCCAATGGAGTTTTATGGTCGTCTTTACTCGACTTCTTTCGTCGTTATGACGCCGGAGTCAATTAGGGCTTGGATCTTATTTTTGAGTCCAAAGCAAATCTCAGTGGGATGAAGAACCCTTCTGTGGTACGCACAGTAATTTGGATCCGTAATCATTTTAGCACCATCCTGATCTTTAATAGGTGGTAGCTCGATTTTGTCATTAGCGAGGAGGTATTCCAAGATGGCTGGAGCTTCATCATCTTCGAAAGAATATTCCTTTTGAAACTTCGGATCGAGAGTCGCATTCTCAATGATTGCAGATGTCATTGGTTGGCCTCTCTCAGCTTTCTTTCTTTTAAGAAAGTGTTCAGCTTGTTCACCCCGAGATTTTAACTCCTTCCAAGTTGTGGATGGCACGACCCCCAGAGCTTCCAAGACATCGATGGAGAGGTTATTGTGGCATGTTTGCAGGATGAACTCCTTCGTGATAGGATCTCTGCAATTCATTGCTTTGTTACGGAAACGTTTGACAAAGTTGTCAACTGACTCTCCGTCTTTTTGCTTCTCATCTAGAAGGGTTCCGATTGACACTTCGGTGTCATCATCGAAGAAATTGCTGAGGAACAAACTTTCCATGTTATCCCAACAATTGATGCTCCCTGGCTTGAGCCGTCGGTACCAATCGAAGGCGGGCCCACGAAGGGTGCCAACGAATGACCGGACCATTAAAGCCTCGTTTCCAGAGATCATGCCCAAATGAGACTTGAAATAAATCAAGTGCTGAATCGGCGAACTCTTCCCCTCAAACGGTGTAAAGTTAATCAGATTGAATTTGGTCGGGTATGGTATTGAATCCCATTCCCTCGGATAAGGACATGGAATACCCGTCTTCTTAACTTCTTGAGCCGTCATCAAAGCATTGATTTTGTCTTCAAGCTTTTGCATTTTCTCGTTATCGTCTCTTTCTTCATTCGAAGGGCGTTGAGGAGAATGAGTTAGGCCACCCCTTTTGAGAGGTGCTATTGAACCACCCCCAATATCGTTATTGGGAGGATCCGTTAAACCACCCCCAGCGTTATTGCCGTTGGGAGGTGTATCAGCCAAGATGACTTCATCCACTTCTGGATCACTGTCATCTGCAATATTTTAACAGTTCTCTCATTTGTTGGATAGCCAACTTCATTTCTGTCTTCACTTCAGCTCTAATTTCTTCACGTTGTTTGGCTAGAGCTTCCTGAAGTATTTGAGTGAACTGATCAGCAGTGATTGTGAATACTTCTCTGATTTGTCCTGTGCTAGATATTGTATCATCCGAAGCGATTGCAGAACAAGTGTCCGAGAGTTCATCCTCTGACGACATCCCTTCATGCATTCTCTTGATAGCTCCTGGTCGAAGTCGAGACTTCCGTCGGGCGATTCTTGAATTGACTTTTCTTTCTGGGGAAAAGTCGAGATTTGAGTCACTTGAATGCCGCTTAGACTTTCTTTTATCAGCCACATTGATGGTGACTTCAGGGAATTCATCATCTTGGGCAGTTGATTTTCTTTTGGGGAAATGTCTCGGCTTAGGCTTCGATAATACAGAGATTTTTCGTGGGATGACTTCTCGTTTGAAACAGTCACATTCTGATAATGCTGTTTTAACGAGTCGCGCACAGGAACAACGAGAGTTTATCTCTCGAATAACTTTTTTTCGAAAATTATTCACAACCTCAACTTGATAATACGATTCATCGGTATGATTGCCAAAAAATCGTATCGTTTGTTGGCATGATCTCCCAGGTATGACGATATTATTTGGTGAATGCGTCTTCTTCTGGGGGTATAAAACCTTGTTGGCATTCTCAGGACAATTTATTTTTTGTCTTTAAGTGATCCAAGGTTATGTCGGGAGTCGCACGTCTAGAACCACCCCCTTGTGGGTATGGAGTCTTAATGGGCTCCGAACGCTGATTTTGCATAAGTCCAGACTTCGGAATCCAAACTTGGCGGAGTTTTGGTGGTTCTTTGGTCACCGTTTCCTTCCTCCTTTCTCGTCTTTGTTGTAGGAGAGCTCGGGCATGAGCAGCGTTTGTACGATGTTTTTGTATACGTTCTTTGAGGGTCTAACGAGTCCTTTTGACAATAGTCCATTCCTCCGTCGTGAGTTTAGCAGAGACATGAGTGATTGGTTGTTGAGACAACTGAATCAGTCGATGTCTCCTCGACTTTAGGTCCGCGTGATAACGAACCCCGTCGGTTTGTTCCAAGGCCTTAGCCATTTGGCGAGCACGGCATTGGCATTGTCTCTGACGAGCTCTTTTCGTCAATGCCAGCGGGCTTTGATTCGATGACTCTTTAACTAAATAAGAGCCATTGTGAGCAGAGGTATTGCGAGTGAAATTCTCAGCAACAATCAAGCGAGAATCTTCATTTTGTGCCTTCTTTGGCATGTAGTCTTCCTCAATTGTGAGATCCTCTTGTACTTGCGAGATACTGAAGATCTTGAAAAGGATGATGAGAAATATTCCTCAAACTTGGTTTGGTCGAATTCATATTCGACCATGGATTCAACTGGAATCTTGATCGGCTGCGACACGACGGTCTCGACAGCGAGACCGTTGGCTCCCACTGTGGTCGCCAGTTTGTTTTCGCCAAAAGTCGAATTTGTTGTCGAATTCATTATATCTTCGGTCGATTACAATAAATTCAAAGAAAACAGCCTTTTTATAAGACTCTTTTACACAACAAAAAGAAAATTACAACTCTTGAGAAAATAAACGCAGGATCGTTGTTTGGATCACTGCTTTCGTGGGATCTTTGCCTGTGCCGGGAGCGCTTTGACTCGTGGACCACCAAATCACAGATTCTGATTGAACCGTGAGGGGTTTATGATTCTGACTTCGTTTATCGAAGTGAGAAATTGAAACGATATCTTATCGATGTAAGATAGTCGTTCTTCTTGAAATCAAGTCAAAGCTCAATTTCAAGGATTGGCCGTAAGATCAGCACCTCTGCTCTCTCTCTGCTCTGGATTGCTCTGGATTGCTCTGAAGTACTAAAAAATGATCAGCCCCCTTTTGTCACCGCTGTCCAAATCCTTAAATACCATCTTTTTATGAGGTTAGTGGGCCTTTTCTTCAGTTTGTAACTGTCTCCCACGATCTTTAACAGTTAATGGCCACTTGTTTAGGCGGTTTCTGAACTCCTGTCTCGCGAAACAGTAAAACACTGTCTCGCCAAACAGTAAAAGACTGTCTCGCGAAACAGTAAAAGACTGTCTCGCGAAACGAGACAGTAAAGACTGTCTCGCACGGCGAGACAGTCAAGTCTGTCTCGCGTGCGAGACAGTAAAGACTTGTGCCTTTTTGGATGATTTCCTCTTGAGCTGTATTTGGATATCTTTCAGCATTTTTGACGCCTACACACATCTGCACGAGTAATTCTGAAATTATTAATCGTAGCCATACGTGTCTACGCCAGACCTTAGAGTTCGTTTACTTTTTAATTTCCAGAGTTTGCTTGTATAGATATCTATTCCTTTATACAAAAGGGAGAACCAGAGAGTCATTGTTCATGCTACAGTAAATGCTACAGTGTATAACATTATTACTACAGCAGATAATTAATTTAAAAATATTACTGTAGCACACGGGGTATACTGTAGCATTTAAAAGGTACTGTAACAGAGCGAGATACTGTAATGACCGTAAAATTTTAATACTAGTTAAAATAAATTTTCGGTATTTTAAAATATTTAATTATGATTTTTAAAAGAGAATTTGTATTTTTCTCAATTTTCTAGAATTTTCTATGATTTAAAGTCTAAGTTTTATATGTATTTAAATAGTTTTTATATTTATAAATTAATTTAGTGCAATGAAAATTTCTGGGATTTATCCGTTGTGTTACTGATACTATTACGTATCATTTTGAATAATATGTGGTATTATTATTATTATTACGTATATTTTTATATAATACGCTGTATTATTAACTACGTATTAATTGTATAATTTCTTGTACTATTGCGTATTATTGATCGTATTAATACAACTGGTACGTTTTATCGTGTAGATAATTGTCACATAATTATTTGATTTTAAATATAAGTAAATATATTTTTATTATTAATTATTTCCGTTTAATTGTACAATACGTGTATATTTTCGACAGTTTCATATCAACTGTTGTATTAGCTCAAAATGTACGTTTTTATTTGTAGATAATTATTATGTAATTAGTTTAATTTTTAAGTACCCAAAATTATTTATTTTAATTATTTTCGTTTAAATACCTGAACCCATTTGAAAATAACCCCAGCTTTTGTTTCCCGCGTCGAACTCCCATCATACCAAAACCCTGTTCTCTCCCTCCTCTTCTTTTCTCCTCAAAAAAAAACGGCGCTGCACGCGAACCGCATTCATTAAATTTATTTTATATTTTTCAATTTTTATTCATTTTTTCCCTCCTTATTTAAACCCCACCACTCCCTCTCTCCTTCGCTATCACAACTCATCTCCTCTCTCTCTCTCTTCTCCTCTCTCTTCCTTCTCCCTCCCTCTCCTCTCTCTCTCTCTCTCTCGAGTCTGCTCCAACCCGCCACCGCTGCCCTTTTCGCTGCTCCTTGGCTCCGACCGCCGTTCTGCCTAGCACCGGTCGCCCCGCTCTCGGCCCACCCTGCAGGTCCAGCGTCGCAGCCCGTCAGCCTGCGACCACCAACCTCCGCCCTGCACTCTTCCTCCTCCGGGTTCGGCCGTTCACCACGGAGCTCGCAGCCCTCGCCGCCGCTTCACCCTCGCCGCTGCTCACCTCTGCCGCCTCTCCCCATTGGCCAGCACGCCTCTCCCCGCGGCCCAGACCTCCACCGCCAGCAACCCGCCTCCAGCCCTAGCTCCGCGCCACCTCCTCCAGCCGCCTCTGGCCGCCGTTCTGCCTCTGATCCGCCGCCTCCAGCTACCACCAGCCACCCCCTCGTCCTCCTCCCCCTCTCTCGAGCTCTCCCCGTTATCCTCCCCTCCTCCGACGAAGACCAGCGAGCTCCGCCTCCCCTAAGCGCTCTGTCGAGCTGCCACCAGCGCCGCCCAGCCAGCAACCGTCCCGCTGCTCGTCTACAGTACCGCGCCAGCCCGACAGCAGCATTCCACGTCCAGCAACTCCGCCCCGTCAGCCGCAGACCCGCCGTCGAAGTCGAATCGTTCGACAAAAACCCCGAGGCAAGATCCCTATTCTTGCTCAGTATAATTTTAGATTGAGCACAAATTTATTATGCATACGAACTCGTTACCCGAATAATTATTCGTTACAAATATAGAACTGTCGTGAACATATTGGACTGAGAACTATAACGTATAGAACTGTCATGAACAAAACGGTCTGTGGACAATAACGTATGACCATTCACATTGTAATACATATACGGTGGTGACCTGTACGGATTTATTTGACGAATGATATTAAAAATAATTTTGTGATAATAGATACTGTAAAGATAAAATAAAATAAAATTATTTTAGAATATTTTATAATTTTAAAGAATTTATTTGACAAAATAATCAATTTAAAATAATTACTATTTTGGTGAAAAATCATTTTAGAGTAATTATAATAAGTTAATAGAATTTATTTGACAAAAGAATTATTTTAGAATAATTATAAATAATTTAAAAGAATTTATTTTAAGAATAAGTGTCAATTTAGAATAATTTCAATAATTTAAGAAAGTTTTATAAAAGGAATTATTTTAGGATATTTATAAATATTTTTAAAGGATTTGTTTTAGAAAAAGGATTATTATGAATTTTACATGATTTATGTTCTTAATTTTAATTATGTGATATGCTATGATCTTGTTGTATATGATTAGTCGCATTTATTACTCTTTGTTATGTTTGAGAACCGTTAGAAAATCATGACTAGTGTGGCCTAGTGTGTTCTGTTTAAGACTTAGAAACATGTGTATATGTTAGCTTAGAAAAACAAGAGAGTTGGGATGGGGAAGTTGATGTTCATGTGATCGGATAAGGCTGTTGATGTATCTTTCAGGCTCGCTCCCGTGGTTGGTGTCGCCACCGGGGTTGGTTTGTAGGGCTAAAGTGAAGTGTGTACATCACTTTAGTCAGTGAAATCGTTTCGTCACTCGGGTTCTGTTTGAAGTTCGAACCAGGCAGAAAACGGTTTACGTGTAGTCCTCTAGGCCGCATGTGTAGCGGGATTGGATACACGTAGGGGATTTGTGAACAGTCAATTATCCGGTGATATGAACGTTGGCTCTGTGTGAGATGTGACCAGTGACCCGTTATAGAATGACTTGTTACCAGTGGATCGGTGTCACCACTGTGGGTGGGTTGTTGAGTCAAGGTGAATCAGTATCGTCATTTTGGTTAGAATTTATGGATTCTGGTGAGACGTAGATCAGTTGTATTTCTTTCCATACATAGATCGGGGTTAATATTTAATTATCTACAATTTGAGACATATGGTATATACATGAGGGTTTCCTTGTTTGGATTATTTCGCTCGATGTACTACGTCTCGAGTTGTAGATTTTTAAATGATCTCGTTACTTGGATGATTAGTCTGATCATTAGCTACATGACCTCGTTACCCGATCGATTTTGGATTCTTCTGATTATTATATTCTAGTGGTGGATTTCATTTAGATTATTACTATTGTTATTATTATTGTTCTTGCATTGGTCGTACGACCGTTCTTTTCTCCCTTTTGGGATCTTGCCGTGTGCCTTGCACCCTGACGTACACCTGTTTCCTCTGGTGTACGTCAGATTTAGATGATGGACAGCTTCAGTTCGGAGTCGTACAGGAGCCAGATGATTCCCCACAGGAGTGCTCTATAGACCGAGCAGAAGAAGCCGAAGCTTAGTTATTGGTCCTCCATTTACTTATGTAGTACTTTATCCTTTAGTCTTCCGACGGGCTTAGTTAATTTGCAGTACTACCTTCTTATTTTGTCAGACTATGTATCTTCCTATTCTAGTTGAACTGTTTTGTAATAAGGGCGTGTTTGACCCAAACTTTGTGTCTCGGATGATATTTCAGTTGTGATATGTATATTATTTTGAATTGTTTATTATATTCTCATTACTGTGATCGGGGACCTGTGCCTTCGTTTGTATTTCTTGACGCTTAGCGTATTAGATTGAGAAGACAGGACTGTTTTGTAATAAGGGCGTGTTTGACCCAAACTTTGTGTCTCGGATGATATTTCAGTTGTGATATGTATATTATTTTGTTCTGAGTTGTTTATTATATTCTCGCTACTGTGATCGGGGACCTGTGCCTTTGTTTTTATTCCAGACGCTTAGCGTATTAGGTTGAGAAGAAAAGAAAAAAAAATGATAGTGTATATTTCTTCTCAATCTAATACGTCGCGGGCTTGTTCGCGTTCCGATTCCCGGTATTTTGGGAAGCGGGGCGTGACAGATACTGTAGCATTCCCAGAAAATTCAAAACAGGAGATGTTAAAAAGGCGGGATTACTGTAGAAAAAAACCGTGCTTTGCACGGACAGCAGACTAGTATGTTGTATCATAAAACCGCTGAGCGTAAATCTCACTCTAAAAAGTGACACGTGTCTCGATCAACTAGATATCAATCCAACCCGAGTCTTATAAAGGCTAGCTCAAAAGGTGTCTTTACTCATCCTCGTTCAAAAGGCCGACTTGAAATACATCGTCACTCGAGCCGTCTCAGATAGTTGAGGCATCCTTACTTAGCCAGCCGAGTTGAGAGGCGTCTTCGTTCGACCTCTCTCGAAGGACCGAGATGAAAGGTGTTTCTTCTCGAACTTAGCAACAACAGCCAGTCACTATTACATTAAATGCATGGTCAAAAACATCATTATCTCTCTTGGAGTCATAATGACTCATCGGATCATGTCAGCGCCGCGGCCCCTATATCGCTGTCATAATAAATACAAGAGTGACTCGGACCACCTGCTACCTACATCTATAAACTATCAGCTGACTAAACTGATTGCCTGGACTCTGCGAAAGTTATGCAGATGTGCTTCTAAATGTAGTATAAATAGACATGTTGCCTACATCATGAAGGTACGCGAAATTACGCACATTTACGAGAAATAAATTAATTTTCTCTCTTTCAGATCACAACTAACCTGATCATCGAATGTGCATGACTCTCTTCCGCTCAGCAGTCAACCATTTAAAAGGAGATTAATGGACCATAAGTTCTTTGAAATCCACCCTAAATCCCGCTACTTAATTTCTGACATTAACAATATAATTAGTAAATCTACATTTCTCGTGCTCATAGACAAACTTTAGGATCATCCACGTGATTATAATATATATACATGAAGGAACCTGAATATAACAAATTTATTTTTCCGCTATTCCTAAACTATCTACTCAGACAAAATTCTTTTTTTTATTTTGAGGGCTTCCTCGTTTATGTTTTCTATCTATTCACGGATGGGTTCATTGAGTGTGTGGGGGGAGGGGGGGGGATCTTTTCAATTCTGCATGCACACATGATATTGACCATCAACTATAACCCAAAAGAACCAAATTATTAGCAAATCTTATTATATTCCGTATGTTCATCATTCACATGCATTCACTAATTAACCACCAACTTACTGATTAACACTAATTTAAAGAAATTTGGAGTTATGCATAATTTTTTTAAAAACTAAGCTTTAGACTAAGCCATTTCCTATCCTACACATCTGCACTATGATTGCATTCACTATTTTTTTATTGCAGGTGCTTGTTATATTTATGATATATCGAACCATGATATGAACCATAGGCATCACCATCATCAGACATAATTATTAGTAACAATTACCATAAACAAGTGCTGAACATGCCCTTTAATGAGTTAAATTGTCAAAAATCACCCTGTTATTTTTGAAACTATCAAGGAAAAAAAAAATCATATGATACTTTTTGCCTATATCATGAAAATTGACCATATAAAAGATGTTATTATTGGGAATAATAACATAAATCATTGATTTTTATTACCGCCGATAAATATGTTATCTAATTCAAATATCTTTCAAATCGAAAAAAAAAATTCTAACCCAAAAATTCCAATTATGCTTTTGAATGGAGAAAGATTTCTCTTTTACACCCGCAGCACAATGCGGCGAATGAATTATTAGTAACGGTTACCAAAAACAAGTGCTAAACAAACCATCCAATCTCCGAATCCAACGGTCCAGATCTATCTACCTCCATCCAGCGGCTGCCATCTCTTCTTTACGGCTCTAATCATCATCCTAACTTCGAAGCGAGCAAAATGAAATGATTCCTCCCTCTTCGTCCCTGTTCTCCGATCCCAGCTCTCACGGGATCAACAGAAACCAACTCCTCTTTCGATCTCACGACCAAAACCCTGACCCTAGCTTTCCCTTTCATCAAATTAAGAAAAATCACGGATCGAAAACCCTCGATAGATCTCGACCAGAGCGCAATCGATCAATCCCCCGTGATCTCTTGAGAATTAGGGCTGCATTCTTCGCGAACTTGGGGAAATCTGAGGGGAATTAGGATTTTTGTTCCCTTCGCATTAGGATGCGAGTTTCGAAGCGGAATTTGGTCGCCGATAACTTATGTTTCGGCGAATGAGATGCTTCATCGGATTAGATCCCGAGAGCGAGGTGCCTAAGAGATTGACGGGCGCTAGGGCTTCGACGAGGAGGAGGAGGATCGAATTTAAGCAGCCGGATATGTTGGAGACCGTGCATGAGATCGCTATCTATATTCATCGGTTTCATAATCTGGATCTCTTTCAGCAAGGGTAATGATGGTTGTTGAAAGGAAATGCGATCTTTTTTTCTGTTTAATTTTGGGTTTTCTAATGTTAAAATTTGTTTTTTGGCGGATTTGGCAGATGGTATCAGATAAAGATAAGTATGAGATGGGAGGATAGCAGCAGAGAGACTCGAGGAACTCCTGCTCGAGTTGTTCAATATGAAGGTAATTATTCTTTGCGTTTGCGCCTGCTTAAAACTGAATTACTTGAAAATTGAAGTGAAATATGCTTTTTTGAGCTCTCTTATGTGTTGTACTATGATGATATATGCTTGCTTGGAGATTGACTATTTGGAAGTTGATTTTTGTAATTTTAGTATACATATGTTTTCACCATTTTCTTTGGGATTCATATCATCTAGATACGTTTATGTTTTACGCTCACATAGTCAAGCCTACATGATTTGAATCCGAAAGAACATGTTGAAAATTAGAGAGAATCAATCGAGATGGTTTGATCACGTACAACATAGGCCACTGAAGACACCAATGGCAATTAGGAGAAGTGATAATATTATACTTTATGGGGGCAAAGAGGGCTACACGTAGACATAAAAGAATTTGGTTGGAAGCAGTTAAGAAGGATATTCTAATAACTAACTTGATTTTTTTGGTGGTGGGGGGATGACCCATAATTGAAATGAATAGAAGAACAAAATTCATATACCCGACCCTAAAAAGTTGTGATAATGCCTTTGTTATTGTTGTATTTTTTACCCGCGGGGGCGCGGGGGGGGGGGGATTGGACCATAATTGAAATGAATGGAAGAACAAAATTCATGTAGCCGACCCTAAAAAGTTGTGATAATGGTTTTGTTATTGTTGTATTATTTTTTTCAACGTGTCGATGACTACAACTTATCATGCTTGTTTACTGATTATGTTTGACTTTTCTAGGCCTGGTCGCATCCAAGCTATCAATTTTTTTTAGTTTAAGAACTTTAATGCTTGTTCATTCTTGTCTTTTCATCTCATTTATTATTTTACCTTTTATTGCACACATATGTTCTCAATTGAATTGGGATAAGTAGGTGTACCATAAACTTTGAAGTATGTTTGTTAGCTGAAAGAAGTGTATAGGGCATTGCCCTCTATTTACATGTTCTTTACATTTTGAGTTTTTCTCTTGGTATTTGAATTTCACCTAATAGGTAATGACATGCTAGGTGGATTGTGCAGCTCCTGATTTAGCTTCAGAAGACGTTTGTGGTGTTTGGAGGATAGATGATGTTGAGCAAAGTTTCTCGACGCAACCATTCAGAATCAAATATGCTAGGCAGGATGTCCTTTTGTCAGTTATGGTCTCTTTCAACTTAAATCTTGGGAAAGATGAGGTTAGTACTTAAATGTTGCAAGTTATATATTGGACAAGTTATTTCTGCTACAAGTATCAGTTATTCTTTACCTGTTTTGCTTTTTTTGGGGACTCGTGCCTATCTATTAACTTTCTCATAATTACAATTTCCAGATGCCATCGACATCTGCAGTAATACTAAAATTTGAGCTTATGTATGCTCCGATATTGGAAAATGGGTGAGTGATCCTAATATTACCTGCTCTTACTTTATGTACATTTTTATTTGTCTTGATCTTCTAAGCATGATCGATGTATCATCAAAACTATGAATTTGATATAACATCTTAATTCTTTCTGTTCCTGTCACAGAGTTGAAATGCAAGCTTCTTTTGATGCATATACTGCTGCAGTTCATGAGTTCCGTATTCCACCCAAAGCACTTTTGGGTTTGCATTCATATTGTCCTGTCCATTTTGATGTTTTCCATGCGGTTCTTGTTGATTTAAGTATACACATTTCCCTTCTGAAATCCGGTACCTCCACACCTCGACAGAAGGTAGCCAGGTTTGTGACAGGTTTAGTTTCTAAGGTGGATGTCTATTTGTAAGAAATGTTTATGTATACTTATCATTTCATTTACACACTTGTCAAAATTTTCAGCAAGTCTGCCATTGTGGATAGTGTTGCTAGAGACCATTATGAAGGACCCGATGAAGTAAGCTTGCTCTGAAATATTCTAGTTCTAAGATATGCTTGTATTTTCTTGTATAATTGTATTAATAATATATGTCACTACAGTACTAGTTCTGCTGTATTGCCTCTAGAAAGTAAGGGAATGGGCCCACTGGGATTATTTGTCATTTAATCCATTTCCTGTCAATTTGGGGTTGACTATGATTTCAACTCCAACTCCATGGGAAGAGACTCCACCAATGATTCAAGAAAGTTTTAATATAATGAACTGTGAATTGAGTTTATCTGAATAATTGTACAAACTGTAAACTTATTTAATGGCATCTCCATCATTGCTAGGTGGAAAGATCAAGGGAAGTGAAATCGATGTAAATATACAAAAGTGATAAACATGTAAACTTGATCAAGAGAAGAGAGACACCTTGAGAATCTATATTATTTGGGAGAGGAAGCATGGTTCAAGGAGAATATAAATAGGAAATCAAGGAGAAGGGTTATTACATGTGCTGAAATTGGTTTTACATTTGAAGAGTTACTCCCTAACATTTTAACCGCGAATCAAGTATTTGCTGCTCTTTGATTTTGCTTGGCGCTCTAACAGTTAAATGCAGCTGATCTTCAGCCTATCCAAATTTATCCTTGAATATTTTAACTGCTACCCAACTAATGCAGTTTGTTGGATTGTGTCTACACCCCTGCTTATAAGAGGTCGGAAAAATGATCCAACCTGTAACTGACTGCTTTCTTACGAATATCTATATTCGTTAGATCGCTGTCATAATGAATGGTGTAAATAAAAAATAAAAAATAAAAAAATTAGAGCATCCTATCAAGGGGCTTTTAAGTGACTGCCTAGGCACCTACATAGCTGCTTGTCGATTTGTCCTGCTTAATGTGACATCTCCTTTATTCCTTTTTAACATAAAGCCTCATTAATTCCAGTTACATATGGATATTGTAGAAAGATCAATCTGAAGAGCTTTAACTACTCTGTATTTTTGTTCACATGTTGATGTGTGCATATCAGAAATTCAAGTAAATGTTCATATTCTACACTCAGGTGTTATCTCAAGGGATAGGCTCAAAAGCAATTGAGCTTATCAAGGCATTGTTAATATCACGAGAACTACTTCTTGAGGAGCTTGAAAAGATCAGCCGAGCAATTGGTCGAACAATTGATGATTTAGTTGCTGCAGACTTAGATCTCGGTAGATTTGAGTTTGTTGGCTCTTCGAAACCAGATCTGTCTGCAGCTGGTAGGGACTTTTCTGGGAAGAAGGGTGTAGGCCGAGTAGCTGGGATGTTAGAGAATATTCTTGAGGTACGTCTTTTTTTCTTTCTATTTTTCCTTCTCGATATATGATTTGTATCGTTTCATAATTGATCAAGTTACCTTCTTTTGCCTGTGAAGAAATCGAATGGCATAATTGAAGTTGGAAATGACGTCATGCTATACTCACTATCCAAGGAAGAGCTCTTGGATGTATTTTTTTCTGTGGGCAACCAACTTTCATTCATTTGGAATGTCTTTCTGAAGTTTCATAGGTGTGATAACATCTCTCTCTCTCTCTCTCTCTCTCTCTCTCTCTCTCTCTCTCTCTCTTTCAATCTCCCATTTTTATTTCTCCAAATCATTATATCTATGTTATTTCTACAATTCTTCTAAATTACTAGGAGACTGTGTTCTTAGAATTTTTAATTTCTTTACTGAACTTGCTCCTATTAATATATTATACAGTTAATAGATGATGAGTCAACAATACCCTTACTTTTATGCCTAAACCTGTGATTAAAACACCATGGACAGCTCCATTCTTAAAGGTCTGTTGTGTGTATGATTCAGATTTGTTTGGATTGTGATCAAGTTCTTGCAATATCATATTCAGCTCAATACTGGTCTGTGGAAGTCTATATATATCTCATATGTGAGCCAATACCAACCTATATTTGTCATTATTAGCCAATATCTGTCATAGTTGCATGAAATAACTTATATATATAATACGAACACAAAACACTCTTATATCCTTCATTGGAAAGCATGGAGAATTTTCATGGCATCACAACATGCTTCATACTTTTTAACTTTTCTACGCTAGGCTTCTGTCACCTCATCCAACCGTAAAGTGATTCAACTTTCATAAGAGTAAACTAACATCAGTGTCTAATTGTAGTTTGGAGCAAATTTTACGAACCAGTTTTTTTTTACATCGTAGGACTAACCGAATGAAGATCCTTGAATATCTATATGATGCCTGGGCCATAGACAGAAAGGCAGAGTGGTCAATATGGATGGTTTATTCGAAGATTGATATTCCTCATCGTTATTTGAGAAGTGCAGCTGATGACTCCTCTCACCGTAACACCCTTGGAAAAGTTGTTACACGGAAGTCCAATGATGAAGTAATTTCTTATGAGCCTGTAATTTCTTACCAGTTCATTATCACTGAAACCAGTTTTCTGCTCGACTTGATGCTGGAACGACATTTTGTATGAACTACAACTTCAATGAGCAAGTTTTAACTGCTTGTTTTTTGTGCACAGCAAGCACTAATTTCTTCTACACGCGCTGAACTACACAGAAAAAGTATTGCTCAAATGAAAGTGAGATTTAATGCCGTTGATTCATTTTTTTTTGTGAGATTTGCTGTTTCCAGCAGGTCTGAGAAACTGGGTTTTTCATTTTTGCAGATCAATACCCGGTCCATACAAGACATGCATATTTTTGGGGACCCGTCTCATGTTCCTATTGTTCTTATAGAGCAGCATGTCATGAATGTTCCCTTGCATGGTTCTGCAAAAAATTTATCATTTAGTTCTTTGGGTCAGAATGATTCAGCTTTTGTGTCCAAAGGCCGTGGAGATAGGGTTGTACAAATTTCTAAAAAGAATGGTCGTCTGTTAAAGGTTGCTGTCTTTGTGCATGGATTTCAGGTATACCCTCTTGCTAAAATACCATCAACCACCATATGTGCATTTTTCTACTGCAGATGCCTGTATTGCGTATGCTGCGTTATCTCTGTAAATTTGGGTTTCGACTACAATTTTTTTTCCCTTCATCCTTAAATAAGAAAAGAACAGTTGCAAGCGGCAAGTAAACATAGCCTGTTAAGGGGTATAACATAGCTTGTACCACACTGATGTGAGAAGACTATGCATCCGAGTCTCTGATTGATTGTCAATTAGCTTTGGACTCTTGTTATCCATATATGATGACTGCATGCCCTATGTTTTTGATTCTCAATAGGGAAAGTCAATAGGGAAACCTTTCTGCTTTACTTGTATTCGTCTTCAGTTTCTTTTCTAAAATTATGATTAGGAATCCATCTAATGCTTATATGTGTATTCATTTTTTTAGCTAAATGTAGCTTAACTCTTTATGCTTGAATCTGCAATGTGATAGGGACATCATTTGGATTTACGACTTGTACGAAATCAGTGGCTTTTGTTAGATCCTGGTGCAGAATGTCTCATGTCAGAGGCTAATGAAGATAAGACATCTGGAGATTTTAGGGAAATGGGACGCAGATTGGCAGAAGAGGTGACTACTTTCATTAGAAAGAAAATGGACAAACTGTCAAAGTATGGAGGTTGCAGAGACATAAAGCTTAGCTTTGTTGGACATTCCATTGGAAATGTCATTATAAGGAGTGCTTTAGCAGGTTATCTTCTCTCAACCTTTTACTGTCTTTGTAAAATATTATTTCGATGGTACCCTAAAATTTGTGCAACTTGGCAGACAGCTTGATGGGTCCTTTTCTGAAGCACCTTTATACGTACATGTCTTTGTCGGGGCCACATTTGGGGTATTGGTATAGTTCAAATTCTCTGTTCAATTCGGGATTATGGCTCCTCAAAAAACTCAAGGGACCTCAGGTCATTCATCAACTCACTTTCAGTGATGATCCAGATTTGCAGAATACCTTCTTTTACAAGCTTTGTAAGGTAACTCGATGAGCTGTTAAGAGCAAGGTTATAACCTAGGGCTATACACTTCTTCAATTTTTATTTTTGGATGAATTACTTTCATCTAGTAGTGAACAAATTTATAATTTAGAAGGATAATAATCTGAACATGCTCATACTAGTTACTGAAAGTATAGTTTGGAAGTCATAATAGACAGCTTTACAATTATTCTTAATCCTGTCAACGGTTTATTTGAGCCATTAATATTTAGAAAACTTTTATTTATTGAAATGATGTTGCCCTACCTCTTGTAAAATCAGTATTTCCATTCTATTTCCATAAATTCCCAACAACAGGTTTGCGCTCTTATTATGCCCACGGTCTAACAACCTTCTTACAACAAATTGTTAAACATTCTTCACATGGATTATAATGTTGGAGTCTGCTATTGATAGCTATGGTCGGCTTGTTAAAAATGTGTATTGCTTTTTCCTTACTTTGTTTGTTTGTTCTTTTCCTCTTTTGCCTTTTCTGTGGGGGCTGGGGGTTTATTTTGCGGTTTGGGGGTTGGGCTGGGGTGGGGGGGTAATGATACATGAAAATTATGTCTTTTATTGTATTATACAACAACTGGAGCTATAGCTAAAGAGATAAATTTATCATGCATATGCTACACTGCCACCTGATACGATCACACACACAAACAGGGGGACTGGGGATCATTTTTCTTTCTTTTTTCACTTTTGTTTCGTGTAAGGAGATGTTGCCGTGAAGGCTTTTGGCCAGTTATAAGTGCTAGTTTTCCTTCATCCAGCAAATTCATACTCTTTTCATGTATTAAAATAATTTTCACATCTTTGCGATATCTGATGCAAACTTAATCTCAGTTGGAAACTCCTTTCATGCATGGAAATTACTCTTTTACTTTTTTTTTATCTTCTTTCAGCAGAAGACATTGGAGAATTTCAAGAACATTATTCTATTATCTTCACCTCAGGTAGTGTTTTCTTCTGTTGGCAATGTATTTTTGTAACTAAAATATCCTTGAACTTTCTAACTGCTTCCGGAGCCCTGCAGGCCGTAACCTCTTTCAATAGCCTTTATTTTTGTGTCCCCTCCTCTGAGGGAATGCTATTCCAGTTACCTTCGTAACTAAATAAAAAGATATTAATTCTATATGGACGGAGGAGTGTGTTATAAGTGTTGTATATTTTAGTTTAACATATTCTGAACTCGTGCAACAATGAAAAGAGTACTATGTAGGGTTGAGCATGGTCTCTTATTAATATGATTTCATTTATTTGTTTAATGTTAGCACTGCAGTAGTTTCCAGTAGTGCCAATTAATGATGATTCAGACTTTAGTACGATGTGAATATAATTTATTCTATAAAGAGCTCCTATTAGACGTTTTATGAAATCTTATTTGCTACTTGACTCCACATGTCCAAGCTTTTAGTTGCAAAAACTTTTGAGACTATTTATTGATCTGTTATCTTGCAGTAACAAACTATTATCCCGTGATTACCAATTGCTTATCTAAACCCTAAAAAGCTTCTATTTCTGATCCTGTTCTTATTATTAGACTATTAGTTTCACGTAGAAGAGTTCCTCTTGTTACCTGTCGCCTATTTTATTTTGTTCAAAGATTCGTGAACCTTAAAACGAACATAAGATTTCATCCTGCGGGAATGGCCTATCTTATGATTTGATAGTTTAGCATATCAATGTTATTTGCAATGCCTGTGAAGCCCACGATTTTGTATTTTGAAATCTTCACTCCAATATTCTTCAGTATGCAAGCATGTGCTCTCTCTACACTAACCTAGTACACTTCTTGCATATATGCTATCATTTTCTACACACAAAGTGCATATTCTCTGCTGCATACACACATAACATAAATATGCACATATACAACCAATTCTTCAGAGAATTACAAAGGGGGACGCTGATTCTTTTTTCCTTTCCTAATAATTTTGCTTTTTAACTTTTTCATTTTCTAACATATTTGTCTTGTTCTAAAGCATTTATCCCTTGTTGATATTTTCCAGGACGGGTATGTTCCTTATCACTCAGCTAGAATTGAGCTATGTCAAGCATCAGCCAGCGATCAATCAAAGAAGGCACAGGTGTTCCTTGAAATGCTCAACAACTGCCTTGATCAGATTCGAGCTCCCTCATCTGAACAGAGAATATTCATGCGCTGTGACGTGAACTTCGACCAATCTGCTCAGGGTAGGAACTTGAACACAATAATCGGCCGAGCAGCCCACATCGAGTTCTTGGAGACCGACATCTTTGCAAGGTTCCTAATGTGGTCTTTCCCTGAATTATTTCGCTAACAGATATAGAAGAGTCAGTCTTACTATCTAGCATCAATATAGAAGAGTTATCTATGGACAATGTTAGAAAATGTTGTCTACTACTGCAAACAATAGGGCCCTATATATTTATGTAGAAAAGGAATGTATAATAGCCTGCAGTGTGATGTAATTATGTTGTTGTATGAATGTTGTGATACTCGTCAGCATTCATTTTTTTTTTTTAATGCCTCGCTGTGTTTAGCATAGGAAGAGGTAGGATACTGGATTGGGGAAACTCAATGTACCCTACATGTTTCTTGTTTTCTTAGGAGTCAGCTGATGCTGAAATAAAAAGATTTTTTTTCTTCATTTGTCGTATTTGAGCCTTATCAGCACGTTCATGCTGAAAATCAACAGCTTTGTGATTTTATTATTATGATTCACGATTATGTGCTAAAGCCGTTATCCTTTTATAATGATTAGGATCGGCGTCTTCATTAGGAAATTGCGAATGCCACGTCCAATGATGAAAATTATAATGCGCACACGAGTTTCTTACATCTTTTGTAGTCTGCATATTATTATTTTTTTCAACGAAGGTAATATTCTGCGAGCTCAGATAAAGTTCTTATACGGGCGAACGCCATCGACCAAAGTGATGCTAGATTCCTTCTCGACTTGTGATTAGATGGTTATTTTGTAATAATTTTCCAACAAAATCTAAATCTATGTCTATATGGTTTTTTTGACTTCATGATATTCTTAGAGTATTTTTTAATAATCTATTTTTAGCTGTCGCTCAACGGGAAAGAAGTGCTGTCCATTCCCTGTGAAGGTCAACGCTTCTGCGCTCACTTGCACACAACTACTATAATTGATAATAGAGTGTTTTCTTTTTAAGCATATTTCTCCTCTAAAGTTCAATTTGTGATTATTAATTAGGTTGGTTTAGATTCGGCAAGTACACTCTTGAGCTATAATTAAATGTGCATACGGTGGCAATTGGAGAAAACCTCCAAAAGAGCAGACATAGAGCTGCCATTTGCAGGACACAGGCTGTCAAGGACAAAATACCCGTACCCCCGTTGAGTGAAAACCACTGGTCATAGACCACATATATCCATGAATGAACAAAAAAAAAATTCCTTTTTTCAATTGCCCTCCAAAAAAAATAAAGAAAAATTTTAAATGCTTGCTTAAATTTTGGAAAATTTGCATGAATGAAATCCAGGAATTTCTCAAATGCCTCCATCAATACTCAAATAAATCTGGAGAACACCCCTCCTATTCATGTCCAGCGGTGAAATATGCAACACCTTTGGAAACTATGTAGCTCTGCCACTGTTCACATCTATTTGCACACGGAGAATTTTCACATCTATTTGTCGAGAGAAATATGCAACACCACTGGAAACTATGTAGCTCCGCCACTGTTACACATCTATATGCTGAGAACTTCCTTCAGTGATGTATACTCCCTTTGAAATCCCAATAAGCACACACCTGCATCATATAATTCATCTTCACAATGTGGTCTCCAATCGTAGTATTAACACATATGTGACACCGCTTAGACATAAAAATTACACGAATTCGATCCTTCGACAAGAATCAGTGATATTGGATTTAATACTGTTTCCTAACAACAATGAGATCCTCAAGCTATGGTCACGCTCCGAGTCAATTTTGATTCACATTCTTCAATACTTCCTTATTAGCGACTAATATACATCTAAATACTTAGCAAATCACATACAAATTCATTTAACGACAGAGCAAAACATGGCCAAATCTCAATATGATAAGCAGCTGGAAACGTACACGCCTTGCAAATAACCACTCATTCTGAAGTCAGTTTGATTTGAAATTCAAACAAATCAACTAGAAGAAGAGAGGACTACCACAATCAACTAGATTAATAGAGAACCCAACACCAGTGCAAGCAAAACATCATTTTTACATCAAAAACACCGAAAAGAAATCATTCCACCCGGCACCAAACATAAGAATTCAACCCAACCCTTTTCTACAATTTGTAACTAATCATACTAAATACAAGACCCACCCCCTACCCAACAAAAAAAAAAAATTACTTTCATTCTGCATCACAACAAGCTCCATTTCACCATCAACAACAATTTCAACCATCAATTTCTCATTCTTGATTGTTATTCAAGCAACCAAGACCCTCGGTCCTGCCCCTCACAATCCTATGAAAAACCTCCCTCACTTGCATTTCTAACGACTCCAAACCCTCCTTCAGAGCTTCACAAACCTCCTTCAACTCCTTAACTTGCTCCCTCACCTCCCTCTCCTTATCCTCTCCCATCGGCGACTGGACATCATCCGTCAGCTCGTTCAATTTCCTCATACACTTCTCGACACAACTCATCTCCCTCAACAGCCCACTCGCTTTCCTTCGATCCCTCTTCCTCGATTCCTCTAGGATCCTCTCATGCATAGAGCTAATCGAAACAGCCCACGGGAAACTTCTGGGCATGGAGAAATGAGCATTCAGCCCTCGATCCTGGCAAGGGATCGCGGCCACAAGAGCCCACATTACGAACAAAAGCACCGAACTCATCGTGTAGATCGGCACCGTCAATCTAGGTAGCCACAATCTCGTTGCTCCTCGGAGCGCTGAGGTTCGCGCCAATGGCTTGCAGCTGCCGGGCTGCTGACCAGGAGCGAGACACGCTCCAAGACAGCGATCGGAAGTGGGGCCGGCTCCGGTCCTTGCTCTGGCAGAACGAACGGTTCCGGCAGCTGACAACCGAACCGGATTCCTTTTCGTCGAGCATCAAGATCGTGAGGTCGGTTAAAGCCTTCTTGGCTCGACGGATTTGGCCCTCGCCGATAAATTTGGCGCCCAAAGCTGTTACGACGATCTCCAAATGATTCCTCCATTGCCTAACCTGATCGATCCCGTCTCGGATAGCGTTGCACACGTCGAGGGCCTTCACGCTCCGCTCGAAGAAATCCGAAACGGATCGATCGAGAGGGGGTCTCAACAGGGAACTGTTCCTCAGCAAGACCGATCGAAATTCTTCTTGGATCAGTAGGAAAGAGCCGAGGAGCTTGCTGATCCACGAGAGCGAGAGGAGTTCGCCGGAGTCGGAGGCGGCGGCGAGGAGGTCTGCCACGTGGCGCTGGAAGGAGTCAAGATCGCCGCTTTCTTGATCGCCGTCGCTGTGGTTGTTCATGGCGTGTACCTGATCACGGCGGACGATGAGAAGAGATCGCCCGATGGAGGACAACGGCGAGGATTGG
>NC_033802.1:2176454-2198840 GCF_001876935.1 Asparagus officinalis | reverse complement strand
GATTGAGAGGTGTGGGTGTTTTCGAGATTTAGGTCATTGTAAATTTTGGGGGGGTTTTGAGGGACAAAACCCTAATTTTTGGGGATTTTGAGGGTGAAATGGCGGAGATTAGGAGAGAGAGAGGGCGGCGGGGGAGGTTTTATATGCAAAGGGGTGAGTGAGAAAACGGGAATAAACACGGTCGGATGCCTGTGAAAAAGGATAGGGTTATTTGCATATATACCCTTTACATCATGTGTATTTATGAAGATTACCATAGTATTTACTAACCGACCCTTCAAATCAACTTTGTGAAAAAAAAATACTCTTAAAATCAACAAATCATCAGGCAAACTAATTTGTTGGCAGTTTTTAGATTACGATTATAAATTAACATATCAAAGTTGATGATTAATTGATTTGAGGGTGATTTTTTCTTAAAATTGATTATTTGAGAGGTAATTTCATAAGTATTGAGGTTTAGAGAGCATTTTTGTAAATACCTATGATTTAAGGGGTATATATGCAAATAATACAAAACTATAATAGGGTGTACTTAATTATGTAAAAAATGTGTGATTTTTTTTTAAACTTTTACAAGGACTCCTTTGTGCTTTTCTTTTCTCTTCTCTCTTCTGTATTGTATACGAACATTAGTATTTGTTGTGTGAAAGTTGGAAACAAAATGAGTGACACTAGGGGCACACCCCCAACCACAACTTCAACCACGCTCTCTTTTTCTTTTGCTACAGTGTACACTGTAACAAAAGAGAAAGAGAGTGTGGTTAGAGTTGTGGTTGGGGGTGTGCCTCTATCATTTTCCAAACAAAATTAATGAGCGATGGTCAAAATGTTCTGAGGGCTATGAAGCCCTTAAGATGCATTCGGACAAAGAAGAAGGACTTGAATAATTTTTCTGTACGGAGGGGAGTATACGCACTCCTAAATTTGCTGTATTGAACTTTACCGGTATATATTATCAACTTTTCTAGTTGTTTCTCGTGTACACATTTTATGATGTTTACTGTGCTTTTATATCTTAACTCAAACAAATCAAGTTTATCAATGTCTAAATTTAGCAAACATAGGAAATCCGATACATACTTGAACATTAGTTAGAAACAGGCGGAAGAAATTAGTGCATAATTCAACTTCAAATCCTAAAATTTTTGGTCAAATAAATGATAAGAGATAATGTTGATTTTCTTGTTATTAAGAACTATATTCTGACGTTTGAAACTATAACCCTTCTAATTCGAACTCCAGCTTAACCAGTGAACTAAACCAAATTGGCAACAAATTCATTGGAAAAAAAACGCACGTATTGCGTTCTGCCTCAAACTTTATCAAGTAAACGACTCGTAATTAAATTTAGATCAACAGAGGGACGCCAACAAAATTTAACAACTTTTTTTTTTTACTTCAAATAAATCCTCAGCGGTGCACAAACGCGGGAGCAGCGCGAAACGCACACGGTGCCAAGTGGCGCGTAACGAACCGCGGGGCAAAACGGTGATAATTCACACGCGAATACATGGACAAATTTTCAAAACCAACCTATTTGGACTTTTATTCCCAAAAAAAGACCCGTTTCACATTTATTTAGAAAAACCGACTTGGTTTCAGCCTCAGCGCTGAAACCAGGTCGGTTTTTGAAAAAAACTCTCCGAAACTTCACGGGAGTTGAACTCCCGTGAAGTTTTTTGAACTACGAAACTTCACGGGAGTTCAACTCCCGTGAGATAATACAATAGGGGCATTTTCGAGAGTTCGTGGGAATAATGGGTCTACGAAAACGAGTTGATGATTGTTAGATATTAATCAAACAGTCAAAGAATGATAAATTATTGGCTAAATAATCATATTGGTATTTTAATTCCACCCCATTTAACAAGAATGTATTTTAATTAGGCAAACTTGCTTTAATGCATTTTAATTGATTCAACTTACTAACAATGCTTTTTTTCTCGTAGGCGATCAGTTTTCCGGTGAGAGCTCGTCACGTGCGTGGCACGTGATGACTTAAACTGTTTTTAGCTGCTGATGTGACACGGATTTTTTGACGTTGCAGTGTTTAAAGGCGGAAATTAACACTCTAAAAATCCCAATTCACCCAAAATAGGATAGATCTGTGTCATATCAACAGCTAAAAAACAGTTTTAAGTCATCACGTGCCACGCACGTGACGAGCTCTCACCGGAAAACTGATCGCCTACGAGAAAAAAGGCATTGTTAGTAAGTTGAATCAATTAAAATGCATTAAAGCAGCTTTGCCTAATTAAAATACATTCTTGTTAAATGGGGTGGAATTAAAATACCAATATGATTATTTAGCCAATAATTTATCATTCTTTGACTGTTTGATTAATATCTAACAATCATCAACTCGTTTTCGTAGACCCATTATTCCCACGAACTCTCGAAAATGCCCCTATTGTATTATCGCCCGGCCCCGCCGCGGGGTAAAGGACAATCTCGCCGGAAAACTGATCGCCGACGAGAAAAATAGTCTTGTTGGTAAGTTGAATCAATTAAAATGCATTAAAGTAGGTTTGCCTAATTAAAATACCTTCTTGATAAATGGGATGGAATTAAAATACCAATATGAGTATTTAGCCATAAATTATTAGTTAGTAGGGCAACACATGTAAAAGATTATTTTTTTATAGAAAGTTTGAAGTTCAAAAAATGTATTAATCTACAATTTCGTTTTGTTTGATAGTAAGTCATATGGAATATTAACCTACATATTAGTCAAAGGGCGTAGATCAAAGGACATATAAGCTGACATTATTGGCTGGTTTATATTACAAATTGATGTGACAACTTTAATAAATTACTTATTCTTTTTTGCTTTTATGTACGAAAAATACTTTATGTAGTCTCCACTTTTTCTTTTTAATTGGGCTATAGAAAGGTTAGTTTCTTGATACTATATATATAGCTGGCTTTTGTTCTTTCTTATATCCGTTCAACGGTGAATGACGTCAATGCCCTCTTCACCTTCATGTATGTTTGAAAGAAGAAACTCATATATCACTAATATTGAGAAACTATTTTTTCTATTTTCAAATTTTTGGATACAGATCGTATCCTGTTTTTGTAAAAATCTTTTTGCTTAATATAAATGGCATGGTATATCCCTTGTTTTTCTTTCAAAAAAAAGTTACTTATTCTTTGTTTAGCTACTACAAGTAGAGGTATAGGCACACTGCTTGCTCCTATTATTACAAGAAAAAAGGTCGATGCAAATTTAACAAGCCGCGTGTAGATCTGACTTCAAAATACAAATAACTAGCTATACTGGTCAAGCATGTTAAAGTGGTACTAATAATTACATTAAAATTCTAAAATTATGATTAGAATTGATGTTTATACTCTCATATTCTAACAAGAGTACAAATAAAAATAATAATAGTTGACGTCATCATCAACAGAATCTCATGATGTTCTCCTAACATTTTGTCTAGCAAATTTGCCTATAAAATTACATTCTATGTATGCGTAACAGTTCACTTGATTGAATGGAATCTAGCACATCACGTACATCTTTAATTAAGACCCTGAGCATGTCTACGTGAGGAAAAGTTTAGTCGTGCATTAACCTAAAATCTCACAATGCTACCACTAAAGAGATAGGAATTGTTAGTCTAAGTGTGTAGACCCAAAGCTGCAATCGAAAAGACGAAGAAAACAGTCAGAAGACTGTGCGGTCGACCGCAGTGGCAGAGCCGGTCGACCGCGTGCACTGCAGGAGACTGAGAAGAAGTTTTCGCTCTGGCCGGTCGACCGGCGTGGTCGCTGCGGTCGACGGATATCGTGCACAAGACCCTGTAGGATTTCGTCGTTCTGACCGGTCGACCGACCTTGGCAAAGCGGTCGCCCGCGACGCAGATTCGCTGTTTCCTATTTTATCTAGGAATCCTGTTCTGCTGGGGTTTGTTATAAATACCCAAACGTTTCTAGGGTTTGTAGGACATCAAAAAGAGAGCTTTTTGGCTGCTAAGAGAGAGAGAATCTCAGAAAGATTTACCCCTTGTTTGAGAGCTTGTATTTTCTTCTTCAATTAATAGAAAGATTGTGTGGTGTGGCTCCCGAGGACGTAGGCACGTTGCCGAACCTCGTTAAATCTGTGTGTTCGTCTCTTTTACTGTTTTTACAAGGTTAGATCTTTATTTGTGGTGTATTCCTACTTTCCTACTTTCAACACAAGGTCCGGAAGGGCAAGGGTTCGATTGATTGTTTCGAATCCCCAACAACTGGTATCAGAGTTTCGTTCAGCAATTTGTGTGAAAGTCATGGCAGAGGAAAGCAAATCAAAGATTGAGAAGTTCGACGGATCGGATTTCGCCTACTGGAAGTCGCAGATGGAGGACTATCTGTACCAGAAGGACTTGTATCGCTCGCTTCTGGGCAAGGAAAAGGGAAAGAAGACGACGGAGTCAGATGGTGATTGGGAGGTACTGGATAGGAAGGCTCTAGGGCAAATCCGGTTGTCGCTCGCCAAATCAGTAGCCCACAATATTCTGAAGGAGAAGACGACGGTGGGGCTTATGGAAGCGCTCGCGAAGATGTACGAGCAACCGTCGGCAGCAAACAAGGTGCATCTAGTCAAAACTCTTTTGTGATCAGCTTATCTCCGTGGACATCACGTTTGATGACGAAGTGCAAGCCCTATTGATTCTATCGCAGTTGCCGGATAGTTGGGCAGGTTGTGTGACGGCAATCAGCAATTCGGCGGGGAAAGAGAAGTTGAAGCTGAATGAGGTTGTTAGCATGATTCTATCCGAGGAGGTTAGAAGGAAATCGTCCGAATCAGAAGGTTCAGGTTCAGCCCTAAGTTTCGAGCAGAGAGGCAGAAGCCAGAAGAAAGGGAACCAGAACAGGAATCGGTCGAAATCAGTGAAGAAGAGGCCGAACTCGAAGGTTAGGTCTATCAAAGGGAAGTGTTGGAACTGCGGCCAGGAGGGCCATATGTCTTCGGTCTGTAAAGCACCAAAGAAGGATGCGGGTGAGCAGGAGGCTCATATCGTGCAGGATGCCTTGATCCTTGCTATGGATAGCGATTCTGATTCTTGGGTCATCGACTCAGGAGCTTCTTTCCACGCCACTGCTAATAGGAAACTACTTCAGAACTATGTAGCAGGGGACTTTGGTAAAGTATACTTGGGGGATAATGAACCTTGCAATATTGTTGGAAAGGGCGACGTTCAGATACAGATAAATGGCTCTAAGTGGAACTTGAAGAACGTGAGACACGTGCCGAAGCTGAAGAGGAATCTTGTTTCGGTGGGACAGCTTGGAGCAGAAGGCTACGTTTCGACATTCACCGGGGATTCGTGGAGAATCTCCAACGGTACGATGATTGTTGCCCGAGGCAATAAAACGGGAACTCTCTACCTCACTTCACATGCGAGTGAC
Organism: Asparagus officinalis; assembly: GCF_001876935.1. Taxonomy (NCBI): domain Eukaryota; kingdom Viridiplantae; phylum Streptophyta; class Magnoliopsida; order Asparagales; family Asparagaceae; genus Asparagus; species Asparagus officinalis. Next base: position 2,193,440 of record NC_033802.1, on the reverse strand, counting down.
ACCCTCGCAATTGCAGCTGGCAAGGAGAGTACAGATCTGTGGCACAATAGGCTGGGGCACATGAGCGAGAAAGGGATGAAAATTCTACATTCACAAGGAAAGCTAACCGGGATCGACACCGTGGAAGTCGGGGTTTGTGAAGACTGCATCTTTGGGAAGCAAAAGAGGGTTAGTTTCCAGAAGGGTGGAAGGCCACCTAAGGCTCAGAAGCTAGAGTTGATTCATACAGATGTATGGGGCCCAGCCAGTGTGTCTTCTTTTGGCGGTTCGAGATACTACGTCACCTTCATCGATGATCACTCGAGGAAGGTGTGGGTTTACTTCATGAAGCACAAGTCAGAGGTGTTCGAGATCTTCAAGAAGTGGAAGGCCATGGTCGAGAACGAGACAGATCTGAAGGTGAAGTGCTTGAGATCAGATAATGGTGGAGAATACGAGCTGGAGGAGTTCAAGAGGTTCTGTGCTACGAATGGGATTCGCTTAGAGAGGACTACTCCAGGGACGCCGCAGCAGAACGGCATTGCAGAGAGGATGAACAGGACCTTGACAGAGCGTGCGCGGAGCATGCGATTACATGCAGGTCTGCCTAAGACATTTTGGGCGGATGCGGTACATACGGCAGCATACCTTATTAATCACGGGCCATCAGTTCCATTAGATTTTGGGATTCCAGAGGAGGTTTGGAGTGGAAAGAAGATAAATCTCTCACACTTGCGGGTATTTGGTTGCGTGGCTTATGTTCATATCAGTGACCATGTCAGGGACAAGCTAGAAGCTAAGTCACAGAAGTGCACATTCATTGGATACGGCATTGATGAGTTCGGGTATCGCCTTTGGGATGAGAAGAACAGGAAGATCATCAGGAGTCGGGATGTGATATTCAATGAGGATGTGATGTACAAGGACAGGGACAATGCCAAGGATAGTCAAAACAGTGGGAGCAGCACTACGGATACAGGTGGATCCGAGTACATGGACTTGGAGGAACTTCCAGATGGGGGCGACGATGTCAGTTCTGACCGTAGAACGAAGGAGACTACAGGTGTAGAAGCTACTACCCAGGGCGTGGAGCCTAGGAGGTCATCTAGGGTACCCAAACCAAATCCCAAATACCTCTCGTCACTTGATTATCTACTCTTAACAGATAGCGGAGAGCCGGAGTGTTATGAAGAGGCAGTGCAAGTGAGTGAATCTCAGCAGTGGGAGCATGCGATGCAGGAGGAGATGGATTCTCTACTCACTAATGAGACATGGGAGTTAGCCAGCTACCTGCGCAGAAGAAAGCCTTGCACAATAAATGGGTCTACCGGGTCAAGCAGGAGAGTGATGGAAGCAAGAGATTCAAGGCCAGATTAGTAGTGAAAGGGTTTCAACAGCGGGAAGGAGTGGACTACACGGAGATATTTTCCCCTGTTGTGAAACTCACAACCATCAGAGTGGTGTTGAGTTTGGTAGCTGCAGAAGACCTCTTCCTTGAGCAGTTAGATGTGAAGACTGCCTTTCTTCATGGTGACTTGAATGAAGAAATCTACATGAAGCAACTTGTTGGCTTCATTGAAGAAGGAAAGGAAGAGATGGTGTGCAAGCTCAAGAAGAGCTTATATGGTTTAAAACAGGCTCCGAGACAGTGGTATAAGAAGTTTGATAACTTCATGCAAAACAATGGCTACAGAAGATGCAATTCGGATCATTGCTGTTATTTCAAAAGGTTCGAGTCCAGCTTCATTATTTTGTTATTATATGTTGATGACATGTTGGTAGCAGGACCGTGTTTAGAAGAGATAAACAGTTTGAAGAGGCAGCTAGCAAAGGAATTTGCAATGAAGGATCTGGGTGCAGCGAAGCAGATTCTAGGGATGCGAATCAGTAGGGATGAAGCTGAAGGGACATTGAGTTTGAGCCAAGCTGAATACATTGAGAAGGTACTTCAGAGGTTCAACATGCAGAATGCTAAAGTTGTTAGCACACCCCTTGGAAGTCAGTTCAAGTTATCTGAGGAGCAATCGCCTAAGACAGATGCAGATAGAGAGCATATGAGCAGGGTGCCATATTCTTCGGCCATTGGGAGTCTCATGTACGCGATGGTTTGCACGAGGCCGGACATCGCCCATGCAGTGGGAGTTGTGAGCAGATTTGCAAGCAATCCAGGGAAGCAGCATTGGGAGGCCGTGAAGTGGATAATGCGGTACTTGAGAGGGACAACTAACAAGCCACTATGTTTCAGGAGGAAGGAGTTGGTGCTGCAGGGTTGCGTGGATGCGGACTTCGCCGGTGATCATGATACGAGGCGAAGCACCACGGGGTATGTTTATACCTTAGCGTCGACAGCAGTGAGCTGGGTCTCACGTCTGCAGAAGATTGTGACTTTGTCTACAACTGAGGCTGAGTATGTCGCGGTGACTGAAGCAAGCAAGGAGATGATCTGGTTGAACGGGTGCTTGTAAGAGTTGGATCTGAAGCAAGGGAGAGGAGGTCTTTATTGTGAACTGAAGCAAGCAAGGAGATGATCTGGTTGAACGGGTGCTTGGAAGAGTTGGATCTGAAGCAAGGGAGAGGAGTTCTTTATTGTGATAGCCAGAGCGCTATACATCTTGCCAAGAATCCAGTATATCATGCCAGAACGAAGCACATCGACGTTAAATACCATTTTATACGCTCGATGATCGAGGACGGAAAGTTGCACTTAATGAAGATTTTGGGGAGTCAAAATCCGGCGGACATGTTGACGAAGGCAGTCACCATTGAGAAACTGGAGTTGTGCGCAACTTCAGTTGGCCTTCACGAGTAGAAGACGAAGGCGGAGCCACACTACGAGGATCGGCGCGATCGTCGGGATGTTGATTGAAGAAAGAATTTTTCGGGGGAAAAGATACATGCGAAGAAGGGGAGAGTTCGGGGGAACTCATGACTGTGCGATCGACCGCAGTGGCAGAGCCGGTCGACCGCGTGCACTGCAGGAGACTGAGAAGAAGTTTTCGCTCTGGCCGGTCGACCAGCGTGGTCGCTGCGGTCGACCGATATCGTGCACAAGACCCTGTAGGATTTCGTCGTTCTGACCGGTCGACCAACCTTGGCAAAGCGGTCAACCGCGACGCAGATTCGCTGTTTCCTATTTTATCTAGGAATCCTGTTCTGCTGGGGTTTGTTATAAATACCCAAACGTTTCTAGGGTTTGTAGGACATCAAAAAGAGAGCTTTTTAGCTGCTAAGAGAGAGAGAATCTCAGAAAGATTTACCCCTTGTTTGAGAGCTTGTATTTTCTTCTTCAATTAATAGAAAGATTGTGTGGTGTGGCTCCCGAGGACGTAGGCACGTTGCCGAACCTCGTTAAATCTGTGTGTTCGTCTCTTTTACTGTTTTTACAAGGTTAGATCTTTATTTGTGGTTTATTCCTACTTTCCTACTTTCAACACAAGGTCCGGAAGGGCAAGGGTTCGATTGATTGTTTCGAATCCTCAACAGGAATTAGTGCATTAATCTAAAATCTCTTATTGTAAAATATGAGGAAAGGTCAAGGAGTTAGTGCATTAATCTAAGATTGAGTAGCAGATAACTGTTTAACAAAAAGTTATACCACTCTCATACCACTACACAAAACAAAAACAAACACAAACACAAACACTAACAAACAAATTTTTTATTTTTTTTGTAAATTAAAAAGATGAATTATAAATTACAATAAACTTCACATTTAGTGTCTAGAAATAAAAAACAGCACAATTCTCTTAGTACACTTCGCATTTCCAAAAAAAGATGGCCATAGCCAAGATTCTCATATTTTCGCCACAACTCCAATTATTAGAGTAGAAACGCGATAATGACGATCAAGCAACGGACAAGATTAACGTCTGAGCAGTCGATGTTACCTAAACAGTGAAAAGGGGGTTCCTTTGTCTGGCGGCTAAGCATGCAAATTGGAGTGAGAAGACTAATTACAGAAAGAATAATCTTCACTTCAGCACAAAATAAATAAATAAATTCAACTAACTAAGAGAGTTGGCGTGCTGCAACACAACTGTAACTCGACCCACTTTCTTATTTAATAAAATAATTATTTAATAAAATATTCTAACTCAAATCTCCTCAATAAATAAGCCTGCACCACAATCATGGATAATAGACAACCAAACACTAGAAACGTTTTGGATAAGACGTCATCGATGATGCTCGCAAGCATACTACATGGAAGCAAATCAAATAAAATAAATATAAAAACCATTAAAAAGATCGAGTGAAACTAAAGAATGAAAGCAACATCAGAAGCCCATCCTACTCATGTATTTTCCTCTTGTTTTAGAAGCTCAAGGTCGATAGACTCTAAATACAAATACATTACAACTTCGGTTACTTGTGTAGCAATTCTTCATACAACCTGCAACTGCAAAGCGAAAGAAAACAAGCCCCAATAGTGATTATTTACACTTATCGCCCACAAATGTCGAGACGAGTAAGAAGGAAACAAAGGTTTAGAAGGGTTAGAATCTGTTTGAAAGCTGAAACTCGAGATAAGCTACAATGAAATATGCTGGAAAAAAGATTTCAGGTGAAGACAGTGATGGCCGTTCTGATGGCAGAAAGAAAATAAATTAAGAGAAGATGGAATAAAAGGAAAAGGTGAGGTAAATAAATAATTAAAATGGTAATCTCCAACTGAACACCAAGTTCTAATAGAGTTCAGCTATCCTAACGGAGAGAAGTAGACAAGTCAAATTAAACCGTCATAACCTGAACCAAGTGATATCAAAATAAGTCAGAAACAAGAAAATAAAGCGATAGGTATTATCCGGTACTATTCACATGGATAGCAAATAGCAATGCCTTATGCCCTCAAATTCTCTATTTATCAAATAAAATGCCAAAAAAAAAAACTAAACAAAAACTTCATGAGACCTTCAATATATTCGCAACAACCAGCCTCAATAAACTGAAAAATCTAACCAATAATCAATTATCTACATCTGGTAATCTCATCATAATGCCCTCAGATCTCATAGCTTTGGATATTCATCGACAGCTCAGAAATAGTTATTCATGATGAGCACTTGGCATGCATAAATACCTTTCTCGGCCTTTTCGCTAAGATCAGGTTTAACATGCATAAGAGATGTAGAGAGAGAGAGAGAGAGAGAGAGAGAGGAGTCGAGTAGTAGGAAGAGGAGAAGGTGTTCGTGGTGGTGAATGCATGCAAAAGGCTCAAAAAGAATAACCATGAAGCTGCTCCAAAAATTGAGTTTTCCATCATTGGGCGTCACAGTGGTATAATATTGACAAATAACTAAGACATGGAGAAACCCACAAACAACTGACTATTAAACATGGTGTAGCGTAAATGCAAACTATAAATAAATTGCATATGTAAACTCAAAAAAAATAATTGAGAACAAAGTCCAGATGCTACATAGCATATGGTGCGTGCATACATACACATACATACACACAACAAATCATGTAAAATGATATACTTAAAATGCATTAGGGGTGCAATTTATACCGATTTAAATTGTGTAGCCCCAAATCAGATAGCTTCAGACTTCGAAGGGAAGATGACATTTCCTTGACTGATCTCATGTTCTTAACAAAATAATGATGCTGATGATAATGACAGTGGTAATGATAAATCATGTAATTGATTTTCGAAGGTAAAAAACAAGTGGCAGCTATAAATAAACGCTTCTCATAACAGATTCTTTTATTTGACACAAAAAGTACAGACAGCTGGAAAATTACAAACAAAAGTAAAGGAATACCAAATATAAATCACTAAATATAGCACAAGTAAATTTAAAATATATGGCTTGTAATTCCATCAGCAACTAGCTCTTGAATGTTGCATGACATAGCTTCGTTTAAGGCAAACAAGTCTTCCGAATGGTCCACAACCATAAGAGCTGAGGTCTTTGCACATTTTTGGACCACATTTTCCATATTTATGATGACACCTACAGCAATCTAGTCTCACAATAATTTACTTGATGCAAAGGTAACTCTCAACGAAAGAAAGGATACATGGAAATATGATGCATATATGTGTTTAGTTGTTAGATTATTTACCAAGTATATGTAAAGTTCCAAAATTATTTTCAAAAAAAGAAAGTTAACTTGAAATGCAAATTAAATTGGAATGCAAGTTCACTTTAACAAGCAAGTTACTTTTTAGCTTGACATACAAGTTAGCTTGGTTAGCAAATTACTAATCATGCATGTTTCTTTATAAATTAGAATGCATTGACATGCACTTTTTAATCAGCCTAAACATAGAAAGGTACTACTTCTCAATTTGAGATAAGACTCATGATTTCCTCCTAGTTTCCTCACTTGCAAATTTTCAATCAAATATTAGAGGCGTGACAGCTCGTCCGCATTTAGAGTATAGGCCACCAAACAACTCGTGTCCAAATGAGAAGTCTTTTCAAAAAATAGCAAGTCAAGTTACATATAAAGCTAGAAAGAAACTTGCATGCCAAGGATTACAGATCCCCACAAAACAGCCCGCATGCGAGTGGGCAGTTCTAAGCCGCACATGCACGAGCAAATTATAAATTTGCCCACTTGTGCGGCTCAAAACTACTCACTCGCATGTAGGCAATTCTGAGGGGATCCGGACTCCATGCTAAATAACGTCATGCCAAACTAACTTATATATCAAGCTACAAAGTTATTTGTACGTTAACTTCCATGTCAAGTTAACTTCCTATTCTACATATAAGTTTACAACTTGAAAATTTTACAACCTAACAATCCCCCATAAGTTTCAAACTGGTCTTTGCTTACGTTATTTGTACAAACTAACTTATATATCAAGCTACGAAGTTATTTGTACGTTAACTTCCATGTAAAGTTAACTTCCTATTCTACATATAAGTTTACAACTTCAAAATTTTACAAACAACCTAACAATCCCCCATAAGTTTCACACTGGTCTTTGCTTACGTTACATGTACATAATGAAAATGCAGCTAAGATTTGAATCTCATTTAGATCAATTGAAAAGTAGATATGCACCATGTGCACTACTAAACTTGAACCAGTACTCTACATATAATTCAATGGTCACAACATACAAAGTGTATGTTCAGAATAACCAAGTCCTGAACCAAGATACCCCTAAACTTGAAAAGTAGATATGCACGCCGTGTGCATTATCCTAATTTCTGTGAAGGTTCGAGGAGACACAAACATTTCGAGTCAGCCAACACTCCACATTAGCATAGGCAAATCCTTAACATGTGCATATATCAGCACCTCACACCCTAAACCCTAAGATATTTGAATTTATCAAGACATTACATAACCAACATCTAAAATGTTATGCAGCACATTAATTATTATGTGCCTTATCTTCATTTCTACAAATGCTCTAGGATCTACCATATATATTTCATAAGAGTCAACCAAAACTAAACTTTTGTAAAAATAAATCCTTATGATCCTATCAGCGTTCTACAGGCAAAGAATCATATTTATTTAAGGCCTTACACAGGCAATATCTGCATTTGGAAAATATATGTAAACTTTCAAAGTTATTTTCTAAATAGAAAGTTAACTTGAAATACAGGTTAACAAGAAGTTACTTTCAAAGTTATTTTCTAAATGAAAGTTAACTTCAAATTGGAATGCAAATTCACTTTAACAAGCAAGTTACTTTTTAGCCTAAGATACAAGTTAGTTTGATTGCAAGTTACTAATCATGCAAGTTCCTTTGTATCTCCACATGCAAGTTATCTTAGCTTGCAGTTTTTAATGAGGCTATAAATTGAAGAGCAACTTCTCAATTGGAGATAAGTCTCATGATTTCCTCCAAGTTTCCTCGTTAGCAAATTTCAATCAACTCGTCCTCTTTTAGAGTTGCTAATCAGAACACACCTGACAACTCATGTCAAAATGATAAGTCTTTTCAAAAAATAGCAAGTCAAGATAACTTCCATGCAAATCTAAAAAAGAAATTTGCACGCTAAGTAACATGCATGACAAGCTAACTTATATACCAAGCTGTAAACTAATTTGTATCATTGTATGTAAGTTTACAACTTCACATAAATCTTACAAGTCATTGTTAGAACTTCACATAAATCTTAAGTAATCTAACAATTCCCTGTACGTTTCAAGTTGGCTGTGCATAATAAGAACGCCAATAAGATTTGAACGCCAAGAATTATATAAAGCAGTACTTTACATATAATTCAACAATCACGCTACGTACCAAGTATATGCTCAGAATAACCAACTGTTGAACCACGATACCCCTCACATTATTGTTCTATAGCAAATTAACACTGTAATTTTTTTCCTAATTTCTGTAAAGGCTCAAGGGCACCTAATAAATTCCAAGGAGTCGGCCAACACTCCAGCTTAGCATCGTTAAATCCTTAAGGCGTGCCTATGTCAGCACCTCACACCTTAGACCCTAAGGCCCTGTTTGGCAAAAGGTTAAGAAAAACAGATTACAATGAACATAGTTAGCAAATTCAATAACCCAAAAGACCAACTTATTAACCTGTTAAATAAGTTTTACTTTAGCCATTGTGGTCATATCTAGTGTTTAGAAATAACGAGGATTTTGACAATTTTCTTTATAAATAGAAAGGTTAACTCTTAATCCTTTTAGAAGTACTAGTAAACCCTCATTTTGAGGGGTTGACTCATTTTAACCCCTCTAGAGGGATTAGATTAACACTTCTATATTTTTTACGTTTGTCAATTTATAGAAGGTTGACTCACTTTAACCCTTGTATAGAATTTTTATATTTGATGAGTTAAGAAGGGGTTAAGTCTCCATAACCCCTCACTTAACCCCTTACCAAACTGCACCTAAGCGTTTTGAATTTATCAAAACATTACATAAGCAGCGGCAAAATGTTATGTGGCAATTTTTATGCGTTATGTCTTGATTTCTACAAACACTACAATTTTGCACAAATAAATCCTTATGATCCTATCCGCATTCCACGCCCAATATTATGAAAATTGTTTAAGGCCTTACGTAGCCAATATCTGCATTTGGAGCTCCTTCATGTTCTTGAGAAACTTCTTCAAATTCTGGAATTACTCGTGCTTCTAGTAGACTCTTCTCTCAGGCAATTATCTTTCAGAGACATAAAAATATAAAATCTCGTGTCTATTGTACATTTCGTACTAATTACTCCGAGTCTATGACAATAACAAATGAAAATGTTATAACATACAAACGGTGTATAAAAATTTTAACTCAAAATCCATAGAGGGTGATCCATTTCAGTGATCCAAACAGTTAGTGCGAATCTACAATCCCTAACAAGGAATCAAAAAACTAAAGTTCGAAAATTCCAATGCATATTTTTCCAATTAAATCATAAAGCCATTAAGAGTAAAGACATCTCGATGCACTAAACATAACATGTGCTCGTGTAGTAAGAATTTATACTCCAATATTCTAAAAACAGCTCGCCCAAACATATCACCATCAAAAAACATTCACAATAATATAAATTTACGAGAAACTACAGTAACCGAAAAAAAAGTTCAAAGATCTCCGTGAAAAACATATCACACGAAAAAGGAAAAAATTTAGAATAAATGCAGAAGTTGAAGGTAAATTTTTTTTGAAGCCCTCAGATCTCATAGCTATATACATTCATCGACGGCCAGATCAATGGTGTTTCCTAATGAGCATCGTCACGTGCATAAAACATGCTGATGACGATGGAGATGGAGATGGGGATGGGGGTCGATGCGAGTGATGAAGATGGATGGATGGATGGATGGTTGAAAGCACGCGATCGATGCCCAGAAGGAAAAACCAAGTAGCCGATCTAAAAGTTTTGTGATTTCCATCATCGGGCATCATCAATAAATTTCAATTGTAACCACAGAAACACGGAAAATTTACCAAAGAGAAGGAACGGTCGGTTACCAAATCTCAAAACCCTAGATCTAACTAGAATCAAGATCGCGTGTACCATTAAGATTAGATGAAACCTTATGAAAATTTGGAGGAAAATAAGCAATAGATGAAAATGTTGGCAATAAGGGAGAGGGAAAGTTTGCAAACCCTAAGCGGCGACGGCGGCGATGAGAGAGATGTTGGGATTTAAGTTGATTATATAGGGGACGGGAGGTTTCTAGGCTAAGCTCGTGATCTGCACGTGCTATCAATTAAACAGTTTTATCTTTTTCTTTCAAATTACATCTAATCTAAAAAGATAATTGCACATTTTAAAAAAAATTGCGAATGATGCTTATCTACTTCTATATCTATATTTATACTTCTATATCTATATCTATACTTTTATATCTATGCATACATAAATTGAATATACACATGAATGCTCAATATAAATGTAATAATTATTCTCTCTAAGAATTTCGTATCCATACATGCCTACATGACCATATATACATATATAGCATCCTAAATGTTAAATTCTTTTAAAAAATGCCCGTCAATTGCATGAGCATTCAGCAAAGTCCCTTTATTCACATTCTCATTCAAATAATTTATAAAAATTCAATGGTGCAGCGGTATTCATCAAAGACCCTTTATTCACATTCATCAAAATCCTTTTTTTTGTCTCCTATTGGGTCCGATTGAGTGGGAGGTGAACTGTTGCCCCACTTTATTGTTTAGAGTAATCACTAATTAATAATTACTTCAGTGGCTATTTATTTTTACTTTAGTAATACTATTTGCTAAATAATAATTACTCTTTTATAACCTCCCACCTCAAATGAAACGTTTCCTCATTCTTTCCCTCTCCCTATTTAAATTAAATTAATTGCACATCATCATAATAATAAATTTTAATATTAGTTTCTTAGTCTCTTAAAGATTCCATAACTTATCTAATCTTATAATATTATTATAAAAGTTTGTAGAATGTTAAAACATTTTTCTGAAGATATCCATCACCACATACATACATACATAAATTGAATATACATATAAACGCTCAATATAAATGTGATAATTACCCTCTCTAAAAATTTCATATCCATACATGCGAACAAGACCATATATACATATATAACATCCTAAATATTAAAATTCTTTTCAAAAATGCCAATCAATTGCATGAGTATTCATCAAAGTCCCTTTATTCATATCCTCATTCAAATAATTTATAAAATTCCAGTGGTGTAGCAGTAATCATCAAAGTCTTTTTATTCACATTCATCAAAATCCTTTTTGTTTCTTGTTGGGTTTGATTGAGTGGGAGGTGAATTGTTGCCCCACTTTATTAGCTAAAGTAATCACTAATTAATAATTACTTTAATGGCTATTTATTTTACTTTAGTATTACTATTTGCTAAATAATAATTACTCTTTTATAACCTCCCACCTCAAAATGAACTGTTTCCTCATCCTTTCCCTCTACCTATTCCACTTCCCATATGATAAATTATTGATTCCTCATTTAAACTCCCTTTTCCCCCTAAATCATTAGGCAAAAGGGCACATGTGTTTTGGAATTCCGAAGTTCAAGAGGAGGGGAAAGGAATGAGTGGGGCAAAGATGGATGGTGCAAGTGATGTATAACACTCGATGAGGTTATAATTGTAAACACAAAACTAAGAGTAATCTTTACCTTAACAGCTGATGTATTAAAATTTACTATGTACATTTTGTTTCAATAAAGTATTAAACTTTCTTCGCTTATGGCTACAACAGAAACAGGAAAAAAACAACAACCACAACCAGTGGAAACAAAGCCAGCATAGGCCTCACCATTGCTACCGCAACGTCCATGCACGACCATGGGGCAACTAGATCGCTGATGCCCGCGACTACAATGAGGCAACCCTTCGCTTCTGAGGAAACTGAGTTAAGCTCAACTTTCTCGAAAAATAGCCCCCCTTTGGTCATCGACTTTATGCCTAGTTCTGGAATGATGGCTTGATGTTCGCACTACACAGACAAGAAGAACCCGCAAGAGGGTGGGGACCGGTTCCCCCGTGGTTCCTACGATAATCAGATAGGTTACCTTTATCTTGGTCTAGAGAAGCGATGTTGGAGTGCGGGCTAAGAGTCGAGTCATCCCTTGCTTTACAGGCGTCAGTTGGCGACTAGGGGGTATCACTTCAGCTCTGGAGAGGATGTCTCCGTACTTTCTGGGAAGTGATTGAGCACGTGACAGAAGTCATGTTGGCTTGTTGAATCATCCCTCACCTTACAGGTGTCGATTGGCGACTGGAGGGGAAGTCACTTCATTATGGGAGACTGTGTCTCTGTATTTTCTGGGAAATGATTGAGCTGACAAGTCATGGAGACCTATCTGGCCAAAATCTGGATGAGGCTTGTTCGAAGTGGACTGAGGTGTTGACATATGCCCTAGAGGAGAGGCTTAAGACCGGGGTCGAGTCCTCAGCTTAGTCGACAGCAAGGAACGTCCCTTAAGTCATTTCTGAGAAATGCCCAGTGAGTGGTTGAGTGCCCTAAGTAGGGTCGACTTCGATGATAGGATCGACCGACACCGCCTTTCACGTCGATTTAAGAGTGTCGGTTGTTCGACTGGTTTGAATGTCGTCTCTTCTCAGCTAATAACTGTTTCTCGAGTCGATATGAAGATGTCGACTCGTTTGGGATGTCAGGATCTCTTGTGCTGATTAATATCGCCTCTATTGTCGATACCAGAGTGTCGGCTTGATGAGTTTGTTGGCCTTCTTGTTTTGATGATGTTTAACAAACAATTTATTACTAATGTTGTTTGTCTAGTGTTGGTGCATTCCTATGTTTTGTAGACAAACAACGTTGTTAGAGGATGGATGGAATAGAGCTTCAACGATCATATCCAAAGGAGGTTGGCGGAATGTCGGTGAAGCCTTGCTATTCAAAGTTCAAGATCCAAGTTAAAGCTTCATCCGCGAGATTACCTAGAAGAGCTTATTGAAGATCAAGATCTAGCTTGAGTAATTTAGTTTAGGATTTATATTATGTGTGTTATATACTCTAAGCTCAATTATCTATACACACACATTTATTGGTTTCTTCGTATATATATATATATATATATATATATATATATAGTCATATATCTATGCATATATATAGTTATATATATACATACATATGTTTTGAGTTTTTATGGTTATATATATGAAATTCTATATTTCATATTTTCTATTATGTTTTTGAAAACATTGCATAGAATATGCAATTTTGTGAAAATATTGTATTCTTAGTTTATAGACTTCAATATCAGTTTATACATGTTTTACTAAGTCTACAAAAACATTTCACAAAGTTTCAAAAGTTGGTTTATGTCAAAACATCAAAATTCAAGTATCTCATATTTTCATGTTTTGGACTAGTTTGTAAAATGATGATATTTTTCATTTGGGAAGTCCTTTTTGATAACCAGTCATTGTAGCATGTTTATTATCATGTCTACAATCATTCCCCAAAGTTTTACATTTTTTGGAATTTATTTGATATTTTTAAACAGTGTTTTAAAATCAGCTTTGTTTTTCTGGGATGTCAGTTTTCGGTCGACCGGTACGGTCGACCGGTCAAATGATCATTTCTCAGTAGTTTTCCAGAGAGTCGTCGGTCGACCGGTACGGTCGACCGAAATTTCGATTTCTATATCGGTCGACCGCGCCGGTCGACCGATGATGGCTCCGCTTGTTTTCTGGATTTTCAAGGTTGTTCGCGGTCGACCGGATTTTCGGATCGGTCGACCGAATCATTTTTTCGGTCGACCGAAAAGGTCTCCCAACGGCTATTTTTCTAGCCGTTGCAGAACTTCTGTTTTGGGTCTTTTGGTCATTTTGTTTGGGTTTTTGGCTGAGTTTTGAGAGGGTATAAATACCTCATTGCTGTCATCTTTCAAAGTTACAAGAGAATGTTTTAAAATAGTTTAACAAGGGTTTAAACTTGTTTAGTGTTTGTTTAAGTTTGTTTTAAGAAGCTTTTAAGCATTTGAGTGTTTCGGTTTTTGTGATTCAATTCAACAAGAGCTTGAGGAGATCATCTATTGGTGTTTGGGCATCCAACTCTTCTCCCTACACTCTTGATCTATAGAGAAGTTTTCCTTAAACTCAATTCTAGCTTGTAGGCTGTTTAAAAATCACAATAGATAGCTTATTCAAACAAGCTCCGACAACGGAGGTCACAATCAGACGACTTCCCAATCACTGCATCCGCAACTCCACAATTGCCACAAACGCGACCTCACCTCTGAGATGATTGATCTTGATGGCTGTGACAACAGCATGGCTAATATCGTAGCAACTATTAGAGATGCTGATGAGCAGTGGGACGATTTCAGAAATAAAAAGTTGGACTCAGTTGGTGAGTTGCTTGATAGAGAGCTATGGGCGAATATTTATCTTTAAGACACTATGGATGTTGATTCCCGTCTAGCTCCTACAACGAAACCTACAATCAAATAGTTATCGGGTCGGTGAACGAATGTTGCGAATGGAGGGCTTTTCACATAGATCGAGAAGAGTTACAATTCAACGACACTTCCGACGACAGATGAAAAAACCCTATTCAGCAGTCTTCACAATCTGCAGTGAAAGTTATGATTTGACGACTTTCACACTCCCCAACAGCTAAAAGTCAGGATTACTGAACAACGGTCCTTGCAACGCTCTACAGAAGAAGTTACAAGTCAAATGGCTCCTTCTGAAACGCGGACGTCATCCCCGCGTCACCAATTTGGAAATGACGACGACCCTCGCGTCGACAATGCACAAGCCAAACGTGAGCGACCCTCGCGTTCAATGGTGTTCAACCAACAGCGACCCTCGCGTCGACAATGCACAAGCCAAACGCGAGCGACCCTCGCGTTCAATGGTGTTCAGCTAACACCCAACTTCGCGTCTCAATTCAAAGAACACGAAGTTGAGTTCTAAACGCCAGAATGGGTGTTTGACTTATTCAAACATAAGTCGAACGGTTCCAAAACCGTTTATCCCACGTTCTGAGGGGATTTTCACCCACGTAGGAGCGGATATAGGGGTCAGTTACAACCTCTTATCCCCCTATAAAAGCTCAACGAACCCAACAGAGCAACGGGTTGGATTTTTGACATCTGAACCACACAGGTTGGATTCCAAAGATCTAAACCATACAGGTTGGAGATTTTCAGTTCTCAAACAAACTCGACAGAGTTAAAGGATCGGATTTTTGATAATCAGATCAGAGGTTGGATTCTTTATCATCAAAATCACTCGGGATTGGAGATTCGGCAACGACAGCAACGAAATCCTCGGAGATAGGATTTTTGAATCAACCTCAGAAGATCAAATCTGAGAGTGGATTCAAAAGATCTAAACCATACAGGTTGGAGATTTTCAGTTCTCAAACAAACTCGACAGAGTTAAAGGATCGGATTTTTGATAATCAGATCAAGGGTTGGATTCTTCATCATCAAAACCACTCAGGTTTGGAGATTCGGCAACAACAGCAACGAAATCCTTGGAGATAGGATTTTTGAACCAACCTCAGAAAATCAAATCTGAGAGAATCCTTCAACAACAGAAAAACAGCTTGATTATTAACCGAATTTTCGGTTCCAACAACTCTATTCACAGAGTTCAAACTCGTTCAGAGTTCTTAAACTCATTCAGAGTTATTCATAAAACTTTCCACGAAAGTTCATCGTTCCCACGAGATAAAGACGGTCGGATCGTCAACGGAGAGCAAGTTCGACGCAATCAATCGAAGGAAGCACTCCATCGCTGCCAAGAAGAACCCAGTTTTAAACAAAGGGGAAAACCAAATTCGTTTTCCTCTCTTTTGTAATCAAGTTGTAACCGAGATCAAAGGAATCAAAATCACATTTTCTTTATTCTCTTCATTGTAATTTTTCCTACATACAAAAGATGGCGACTCTGCTGGGGACTAGCTTTTCCGACGATGAAGTGGTGGCTCAGTCCGACGTCCACCTCATGGGAACGACTGTAGAAACTCTCGTCGTAGAGTTTGATCAAGCGAAATACGAGGAAGCCCTATCCTCTGGATCGCTTAGCCCCAAGGCTAAGCATGGTGTCCGCAAGATCTCCAAGGAGATCAATTCTGTTGTTGAAGAGCCGAAGAAAGCCCTCTCCTTCGGCCAGGAACTCAAACTGGCTCTGATGGCGGAAGATCCCACCTCCGCGTCAACAAGACGTGCTTCAGGACACAAACGGCCTCTGGAGGAGACGAGTCCTGTAAACGTCAATGACGTTGCTGCAAAGGCTTTGAAACAAGCCAAGAAGAACGCCGCTCGCCGACGGAGAAGATCCATCCGACGAGCACACTTACGAGAAAGCCGATTGTTGGCCCAACGCGAAGATCGCGTTTCTAAAGATCCAACCGAACCTGGCGTCCCCAAAGAAGAGCGCTCACTGCGTGGCAATGAGCCCAACTATGAGCCTAGGCTGATACAGCTCAAACGCGACCCTGAGTGGAGCGTTGTTCATTCAAAACGCAGCCCTTAGAAGGGAGCTGCCAAAACCAAACGCGACCCTCAGGGGCGCGTTCCAATTGAACATGACTCTCAGGAGTCTGTTTCACAAATTAAACGTGACCCTCAGGTGCGCGTTCAAACGAAGCATGACTCTCAGGAGTCTGTTTCACCAACCAAACGCGACCCTCAGGGGCGCGTTCAACCAAAACTTGACCCTCAGAGGTCAGGTTCATCATTTAAACGCAGGCCTCGGCCTAGTGTTTTCAAACGCGACCCTCGCGTTACTTCTCAAGAACGCGATCTTCAAGAGGTCCGTCAGGTTCAGAAAAGTCAGCGTGGCTTTAAAATTCACGTTCGACAAGAACCAATCTCACCTACCCAAGGGCAGGGGGTTCCAACTCCACCTCCAAGTCCGGGGAAAGTTTCCTCCCAAGTTCCTGATCTGCGGAAACTATTGTCGAGAGGAAAATCAGCAGCACAAGCAGCTCACTCATGCCAATGTGAGAGGCTTATCTCGGCAGTCTTGTCAGAATGCCCTTGTTGCGCAACAACACCTCGGCAGTCTGTATTCGACAGGTTGACGAATATCGTTAGACCTGCCAAACGACAACGC
>NC_033802.1:2174228-2175454 GCF_001876935.1 Asparagus officinalis | reverse complement strand
AGAAGACGGAGTCGGTGTGGAAGTTTTCTACTCCTCGGAAGGGGTATTTCTCTGCGATCAAGGTTCTGATTTCGCCTTTGTAATTGGCGTACTTCATAACCTGATGCAAAGTAGATGGGACAATGCGGTTTGCATGTATCCATGGTCGTCCTAGCAAAAGGTTGTAGGACGTGTCCGCATCTATGATGTAGCATGCTACCTCAGACTTGAGATCTCCGATCTGGCATCTGAGTTTGATCTTTCCTAGGGGTCGGGTACTGTTTGCATTGAACCCGAAAATAGTAGTCTGGGTGGTGTGCAGCCGGTGCATGGGAATCCCTAGGACCTGCATGACCCTGTAGGGCATGATACTAAGCGCTGAGCCCGGGTCAACTTGAACACGACTGATTTCGGAGGATCCGATATATCCTGTGTAGTACAGTGGTCGGTCATGTTCATGTTTGACCTGCATGTCTTCTTGCGTGAACGATATGCAGGGTAGACTTCTCGCCGCTTGCAGACATTGCAGACAAGTTTGATCATCAGAGGCTTCGGGAGCCGGGGTGACTTGGGTGATGAAGCTCTCTGTATTCTTCAGGGCTTCAATCAGAGCTTCCTTGGTAGTTTTGGATAACCTTAGGAGCTCATATAAAGTAATCCTGGCCGGTATGTTAGCCAGCTGCGCCATGACGTTGAATTGGAAGGGAGCGCTCGACTCTCCAGTTTCCTGGTGGAGATTTCTGTGGAATCAGAGCTCTTTCTGTTTTTCTTTATCTACTGGCTTTTTCGGAACAGAACCCCCAGCGTCTTGGGGCTGTTCCTCGACCTCTGGAGCGTTCTGGCCATAATCTCTCAGGTAAGCTTTTCCTGACCGAGTGCCAGGATTGCCTTCTGGGTATGCTGCTAGAACAATCCTCTCCTCTTCTGAATCAGTAAGAGGCTTGAGGTGGTCATCATCTTCAGTAATGGAGGGGCTAATCATGTTGGAAGACTTAGCCTTGCCTCTCTTCTTTTTGGACGGGGTGTTCGTCCATTGTTGATCTCCTAACAGATCAGGGTGGACCCACATGATTTCCCCTTTTGGGGTAGTGAGGGGCACCAACCCCCTGTCCTTCTGACTATGCAAGTTAACATTCTTCAGACGTATTTCTCCCTTACGAATGGGGACGACGCCGTCTGTCGTTACTACCGGGGGAAAATCACCAAATTGGACCGCTATCATATTAGTAGATACGGTCTTCTGCTCT
>NC_033802.1:2170829-2173228 GCF_001876935.1 Asparagus officinalis | reverse complement strand
CTCTATTTACAATGTTATTTTTTCACATGCAACATCGCATACCAATATATATAAGCCAAGAAATTACAATAATTTTCATAGCACTTTTATCTCATTCTATATGTGTATGTCTTTATTAGTTTCTTCTTATTAGTTTAAATTAGATTGTTTAAATATTATGAATTATGAAATAGCAATAATTTTCACAGCACTTTCATGTATTTTATTCTTATTAAATTAGATTAGATTATTTTAAAGCAATTAACTATATATATATGTTTGATTTTTTTTTCAGATCAGAAATTACAATAATTTTTCATAGCACTTTCATCTCCTTCAAGAGGTATGTGACTTTGTTATTTTCTTCTTATTAGATAATATTAGATTGTTTAAAAATTATGAATTATGAAATCGCAACAATTTTCACACCACTTTCATGTATTTTCTTCTTATTAGATTAGATTATATTATTTTAAAGCAATTAACTATATATTTGTTTGATTTTTTTTAGATCATGATTTACAATCATTTTTTATAGCACTTTCATCTCCTTGTTGAAGGAATGTATCTTTGTTATTTTTTTCTTATTAGATAATATTAGATTATTTAAAAATTATGAATTATGAAATTGTAACAAATTTTACATCACTTTTATCTATTTTCTTCTTATTAGATTGAATTATTTTAAAACAATTAATTATATTGTATATTTGGTCTTTTTTTAGATCATAATGTTTAATTATACTATTATTATTTAAATAGATATTGCTTGTATAAAAATCAAAAAGAATCTCACACGTATCTTAGATCTTAATGCCAATTGTAATACTTACATATGGGTGTTTGTTAAAATAAATTTTATGTATAGGCTTAACTTATATGATCCTACTTTAACCGGATTAGATAATTTATTTATTTTAAAACCCAAACTCTTCCACAAAACTAAAAGAGAGTAGAGATACTATAGCTATATATATCCACAGGACCATAGATATCTCAAAAATGAACGAAGAAAACCACCATTCTCCATCTCCATTTATAATATATGCACATACCCAAATTAAGTTGCTGGAGTTTTTCCTCACAAACTACACCATTGATCAACCCTCCTTTTTTCTTTGAACTTAAATTGTATAACATTCATTACGATGATGACTCACTTGGGTTTTCTATTTGCCTTGAACACCCAATAAAAAAATAATGTACTAGGTCTTGTAGTTAGTTAATAATGAGATCCTATCGTTATAAACAAATTAAGTAAAAATTAATAATTCTTAAGAATGTATTATGTTCCCCTATCTTCCTTTGCAAACTTGTTAGTGTTTATTCTTTGTCCCAATATATTTTCAAAATTAATCTTGAGGGTTACTTGATTTAAAAAAGTTATGTTAGAGGACCCAAATAGTCTGTTTTATAGTTTAAGACTATCAACATATTTTGTCTATGATGCATATAAATTATGAGTAATAATATAATTTCATTGGTCCAAGTATATCCTAATATATTTCTAGACTCTTGTCTTGTCTTTTGCTCCTTTATTATATACCAACATGATACATAATTGATGTAAATGATGAAGGCACTACTGTAGAATTGTATGGAAAAAAGATAAAGGTGGAGAATGATTGATCTCGGCTCAATTAAATACGAATAAAGAATGAATAAATGATAATATTTTTTGAATATTTTATAGTAAAACTTAAATTTTGAGTAAAATTAGGAACATTTAGAAGAGATTTTCATGCAAAATTTTTTAATACGCTTATGTGAATGATTTTGTCATGTAAAATTATACTAGAGTCACAATTATTATTTAGTATTTATTTTAATTTTATTAATAATTAAGATTTCTTCCGGTCTTGTGAAAAGTATGTGCTCTGTGTTGAGCTTATACAAGCCATATTAATATTAAGTATTTGGTTGTATTTTTATTAACACATCAATAATATATTATTGTATTTTTTATAACTTAACACTATATTTAATGATTAGGATAAACAAATTGGACATCGATGATTTAATCCGATAAACAAATATGTTACATGAAGTTTGATATATATAAATTAAAAAAAAAGAATGTTGTGTATGCAAGTATATAAAAGTATATTAATCCCAGTTTTACACACAAATCTATTTCATAATTTATTTATAATGTTTAAATAAAATTTATGGTAAAAATAATAATCCATGTTTATAGATTTTAATTCAAAATGAATATGACTTATTTTATAGTAAGAAAAAAAAATTGATATCTAACCACGTGCATTGCAAGCAGGCCCGGCCTATGGGGTAGGCGGGACAGGCACTCGCCTAGGGCCCCCAAAAAACAAGGGCCCCAATGTCAGGGTGCCAAGTGAAATGAGCTGGTATATTCCCAACAATCATGAGAGGGAAGGAACTGATGCTTAGATGTCAAGGTC
>NC_033802.1:2157782-2169829 GCF_001876935.1 Asparagus officinalis | reverse complement strand
CGGTGATGAATCGTCGGACGAAAGTTGTAATTGGCAACTTACCGATGAAATAATAAAGAATGATTTAGAGTATTCGCCTTGTCTTAATAATGTAATACAGGAATTGTATGACGATCCTAGTCTACACATGCCGCTTCGCTCGTCTTGCACGACGATAAAATATCTTCAAAATCCAGTCGGAACAACTGTGATTTTACCCGCAAAGACAGGGGGTGAAAAAGAAATAATCTTTGGAAAGGGGGATCCATCCCCAACTCCTGATCTTTTCTTGGACACCAGTTCGGATGAAGAAAAACCCGGGCGATATTTCTCTCGGTATAGTTCACAAGCGAATGATTATATGACAAAACAAGGTTATGACCTCTCGCTCGGTGAAGGTCTTTATTTTGGTCAATGTGTTAGGGTTCCACCCCGTCCTGCCTATGTACCAAAAGGAAAACCAGATAATTATTACAGTCGTAATAGGGGTCTGGGTTATGCTTCATCATCCGATGACGATTATGGCCAACAGATCATTACCCAATTAATAGACAGGAGTGGGCATTCATCCGACACTTCAAATTGGGACTCTGATGTGAGCATTGGAGAAAAGTTCAAAAGTCTCATGTCAAACATGGCAACAGTCGATCCTTCTACAACAGAAGAAGACGATCAGTTGCCCACTTGGGAAGATCCTTGGATACATTACATGAATATCCAATACGGTGATCGATTCGAGCAAAGAGAACCTCCTACCGAAGATAAAGTAGTCCAAGTTAATATGGGTGACGAAAATAATCCAAAACCTATATTTATCAGTGGGGATCTTCCACCAGACGAGAAAGATGAACTAATCACATGCGGGTTTGAAAGAATGTCATTCATGGATGGATTTTCTAGGTACAATCAAATCAAGATGCACCCTGATGATGAAAAGCATACAGCATTCAGAACACCCCTGGGTGTCTTCTGTTATACGGTTATGCCATTCGGCTTGAAGAATGTCGGTGCTACATACCAACGAGCAATGACGAAGATCTTTCAAGAGCACCTCCGGAAGACCGTCGAATGTTACGTCGATGACCTGGTAGTTAAAAGCCGTGATAAAAACGACCACATTAACGATCTGAAGACAATGTTCGAGCTTATGAGAACTCATCAGCTAAAAATGAACCCGACTAAATCCTTCCTTGGAATGTCGAGCGGTAAATTTCTTGGATTCGTCGTCACCACAAAAGGTATTCATATCGATCCTGATAAAGTGAAGGCGATACATGAATTACAACCACCGAGGAATCTTAAAGAACTCAGGGGGTTGCAAGGTCGATTGGCATATATCCGTCGGTTTATATCAAATCTGTCCGGAAAATGTCAACCGTTCTCTAAACTTGCGAAGAAAGGTGTGTCGTTCATTTGGGATGAAGCATGTCAGAAGGCATTCGAAGATATCAAGAAATATCTAGCGAATCCACCTATTCTCGTTGCACCGAAATCGGGCAAGCCGTTTTTGATTTATGTCAAAGCGACGAGCCATTCGTTAAGTGCCTTACTTGCACAAGACGACGATAACGGTCACGAGCAAGCTGTGTATTATCTGAGTCGTACATTGGTAGGAGCTGAGTCTCGTTATCCGATGATTGAGAAGGAATGCCTCGCTTTGGTATTCGCGATTCAGAAAATGCGACATTATTTAGTCGGACAGACGATTTATGTCATTTCCAACATAAATCCCGTCCGAGTGTTCATGACCCAACCGGCTTCCATGAATTGGCGGTTGGCCAGATGGGCTTTACTACTATCGTAATATGACTTGTACTTCAAACAACAGAAATCTGTTAAAGGACGAGATATTTGCGATCTTCTGGCGGAAAACCCTACGAAGGATGTAGTCGAATTGTACGACGATCTGCCAGATGAAACTCACGAAGTTAATACCACCTCACATCAACAAGTGTGGCAATTGTACTTCGATGGAGCTTCCCGATCAACCAACGTCGCAAGTGCACCCGGATGTTCTAAAATCTCCTCAGGAGTGGAGGTCGTTTTAGTTTCCCCGGAAAAGCACGTCTTGCTTAGAGCATATTCACTGACCGAACCATGCTCTAATAACGTGGCTGAATACAATGCATTAATAATCGGACTTAATTTCGCCAAAGAGCTGGGGGTCGAATACCTTGAGGCTTTTAGAGATTCTCAACTGGTAGTTAATCAAATACGAGGAGAGTATGAAGTCAGAAATCGAGACCTGATTCCATACCACCAGGTGGCTATTGAGATGGCAAGTTCGTTTGAAGAATTTTTCATCGAGTACGTTCCGCGCCTCCAAAATACATACGCGGATGCATTGGCAGCATTGTCAGTATCCTTGGCTCAACCTCCCGAAACAGAGCAATTAATTACAGTGAGGACTCATCAGCTTATTGTTCCAATCTACGATTCGAATGCCAAAGAGGCTTACTCAACACGAGTTGAACCCGAAGTTCGAGATTGGCGTTTTCCTATTATTGACTACGTCTTACATGGTATATTACCTGAAGATGTAAGAGAAAGGGAATCGATTCGGCGAAGAGCGCCGAGATTTTATTACAATGCCACATCGCAAACGTTGTATCGACGAGCTTATGATGGTCTTTTACTTCGTTGTCTATCCAGTAAAGAAGCGGAACAAGCACTCAAAGAGGCACATAATGGGATATGCGGTGCACATCAGCCCGGTCCTAAACTCTGCGACCGACTTAGGAGAATCGGATATTATTGGCCAACTATGGTGAAAGACGCAGTCGATTACGCACGACAATGTGTAGTGTGTCAATTGCATGCAAATTATATGCACATACCCCCTGAATATCTGCATCCTTCGGCGACATCGTGGCCGTTTGAAACTTGGGGAATGGATATAGTAGGTCCTATTTTTCCACCTTCGGTTAAAGGGGACCGTTTCATTCTGGCAATCACCGATTATTTCTCGAAATGGGCAGAAGCAGTTCCACTTAGAGAAGTAAAGACGACCAATGTCATCAAATTTATCAAACACCATATCATATATCGGTACGGTGTGCCAAGGCGAATAGTGCACGACAACGGTCCTCAGTTCGTGAGCAACGCATTCATCAAGTTCTGCGGTAAATTCGGGATTAAAGACGTTTCGTCGACTGCTTATAATCCTACAGCTAACGGATTGGCCGAAGCTTTTAACAAGACTATCATCAAAATCCTGGCAAAATTGGTGAAAACCAATAAGCGAGATTGGGATGACAAACTCGGCGAAGCTCTCTGGGCTTATCGTACGACCGTCCGCACGCCTACCGGAGCCACCCCGTATGCTTTAACGTATGGGTGTGAAGCCGTTCTTCCATTGGAAGTGCAGATTCCTTCTCTCCGTATCGCTCTCGTAACGGGAATGACGACGGAAGAACATCATCAGAAACGTCTCGAGGAATTAGAGATGTTAGATGAGAAACGCTTGGAAGCTCAACAACAAATCGAGTTTTATCAAGCTAGAATTTCTCGGGCTTTCGATAAAAAGGTCCGACGACGAAGCTTTAAAGAAGGAGATCTAGTTCTCGCCGTTCGAAGACCTATGATTCTCACTTCTAAGAAGAAAGGCAAATTTGAACCTAAATGGGAAGGACCGTTTGTGATAGAAACAGTCTATTCGAACGGTGCATATCGCCTGGTTACCCAAGATGGCAACAAATTGATGATGCCAATAAATGGGAAGTTCCTGAAAAAATATTATCCGTAATATATTCAGGATAACCTGTGTAAAGCGGGAAGTTCCTAGAGAATCCTATATAGGATATTTCAGGATAACCCGAGATCAGTTCACTATTTTAAATGAGAAGCTGGTCATTTGAATAATTCATTGTTCTTTTACAACTTTTGTTGAGATGAGATTTAATGATAGTTAATCTTTCCTCAGCAAAACCTTGTAATATAATCATGGAAGATGAGATTTGATGATTTGTAATCTCACGCTATGAAACCCCCATCGGTCGGATTGATCAACGATCATCAGTATGTATCAGTCGACAGATTATTTCGTGTCAAATTCTTATGTTTAAAATCAAAATTTCCCACCGATTAGTTTGTGCAAATCAACAAACTCATTGTTATTTGCACCCTACTCCTATTCCTCACTTGGTCAAACCTTTAAACAGTTAGGACCAAAGCCAAAATCCCCTCTCGATTCGTTCCATGAACGAGAGGTCCACAAATTGAGCGATCAAACCTTCCTACAGTTAGGATCGTCTCAAAATTCCCACTTGGTCAAACCTTACTACAGTTAGGACCACAACCAAAATCTCCTTTCGATTCATTTTTGCGAACGAAAGGTTTACTTTTGAATTGAGTAATCAAACCTTATGACAGTTAGGGTTATTCAAACCAACCTATTTTCTCTAAGTGGAGATTCCACTGTGAGTTTCCTTTTCATCAGGAGATAGAATATAAAATTCTCCCTCTCCGATTCTGGGTTTATCTCTACCAACAAACAAGAGACCAGGAGATAGAATATAAAATTCTTCCTCTCCGATTCTGGGTTCATCTCTACCAACAAACAAGAGACCAGGAGATAGAATATAAAATTCTTCCTCTCCGAGTATGGGTTTATCTCTACCAACAAACAAGAGATTGAGAAATGGAATATACAATTCTTTTTCTCTCCGATTTTGGGTTCGTTGTCCTATATAGGAAATGCAACCTATTCACACTTTGAAATCCATGTTGTTCACACATGGGGGATGTTATCTCTATCCCTTATTAGAGATAAGCCTACATCTAACACATGTAGCCTACATATTCAACAGTGTAGTTCAAAGTCTAAAAGAGTTTAATTCTTTTAGCGCAACGTTATATGTGAAACGGACTTAGATAATTCACATACTAGCCCGATTCAAACGGTAATCGGTAAAGGTATATCAAATCCGTTGATGGCTGAGGATTTGCCAAAAATCCTATAAGTATTATGGTTATTTATTCTAAATAAGAATGAGTAATCATAATAAAAAACCTCAATGAGCAAAAAGATTCAATATAATGAGCAAAAAGGTTCACTATATTGACCAAGAATTTTCAAACAAAGCTACAAACAAAAATATAATGTTCTCCGATTACAAGAGTTTATATTGACTAATTTGATTTTCAAGTTTTGACAGCTCTAACGCATAAGTCTGTTCAAGCTCAGCCGTCAATTTAATTTTGAAAGCTTCTTCATCAACACTTTGAAGCGCGGCGACCTCTTGTTCCTTTTCAGCAATTATTTTATCTTGAAAGTTCAGTTGCTGTAACAGGTCTTCCTCAACATGAATTTCCTGCGTCAACTCAGACTCCAAGACATCAAGAGCATCCTTGGCCATTGCAAGTTCCTCCTCTAAGCGAGCTATTTCCGCTCGACTCGATTTTATATCTCGGCGTAGGTTGACCTTGGCTTGTGTCCTTTTGCCAATATTCTCTCAAAATTACAATAATTTGTAATGGCGGAGTTCATCTTCTAATTGGGAAAGCCTTGTCGCAAAAGCCAGCTCGAGCTCAGGTATCAGATTTGCTTTAAATTTCCTTTCATCGATGCTTCGGATTTTGGCGGCTTCTTGCTCCTTGTCAGCAAAAATCTTTTCCTAGAGATTCAGTTGCCGGAGTGTAATCACCTCAGCTTGAGTTACCTCCGCTAAATCAGACTCCAAAAATTCACAAGCATCCTTAGCTTCGGCAAGTTGCTTTTCTAAATGAGCTATCTCTGCCCGACGCGACTCCAAGTCACGATACATGTCTACCTTTATTTGTGCCTTCTTGGCAGCGCTCACCTGGAGTTGATTGATGCGAGTTTTCAGTACTTGAAGTTCATATTCAACGGATTTCTGAGAATCACGCCATGCTTGCAGCCTCAGGTCCATTTGAGAAGCGATGTAAGAAGATGCGCCATTAGCTCGAAAGTTCTGCAACTGTTCAATGTGTTGTTTAAGATCGTCCAAATAGGCTTCAATGGAATTAGATAATTCAGCACACCCCTGTTCTCTGATTCCTGACACATGGCGATCGAGAGACTTCCTGAAAAGTTCAAAGGGTGAACCTTTAAGGAGAATCCGATCAACCATGACGTTTAAGAAAGAAACAAAGCTTTGGACGTCAGCACAAAGAACAACTTTGTCCGCATCTTCATCTGCCAATAAAGTTTGAATACGCTCAGACAAGGATGAAGAAAGAGCTGCAAGGAGAATAAATGGAGTAAGCACAAAAATATATGCACTCGCTGGAGGGCTTCACAACCGGGTTACCTTGGCTTGTTGAGGTCATGGCAGATTCTATAACAACCGAGATTTGTTCAGGAATAACGCTCGTCAGTTGAGTCACTACACCAGATGATTGTTCACCTGAAACCCCCGATGGCTTCGGATCCAGAGCGACAGGATCTTGAGAGACAAGTTCTGTCAATGAGAAGAGGATGAATAAACACTCCGCGAGTATTAATCTAACTTCGAAGCACAACTAGATGAGACTTACCAAGTTGAGCCGAAGTAGCAGGAGGTTGCTCTTCCACTGTAGCCTTCGACCCTCCTACTTCATGATCCACTGGAGTCGGAGCAGAAGGCACAACAGGTTCAGTTTCGACAATAGCGGAAGTCGAAGGAGCAGTGGCCGGTGGTTCAACTTCAGCTGGGGGACTTGCCAAAAGTAAGAAACCCAGACCTTCAGGTTGATCACATTCACCAATGACGGTAGACGCATCAACTTCGTTGGTTGGTCCTACGTCTAAAATTCTTATTTCAGTCCTCCAAAAATAATAAAAGATGAAAGCACAGTTGAAAACTGGAGTCTAAAAGGGTATACCTTTTGATGCACCTACTTCAGCTGAATCAACTCGAATAGTTGGTCTTACAGTAGCAGATGGAACCGGAGTTGATAGTATATCGGAGATTTCCTGGTGTACATCTTCAGAAATATCAAGATCGAAGTCTCGCTCATCGAAATCTCCGATACCCATATCATGGGTAAGTTCTATATCTTTCGGTTCGTTGACAGGAAGGTCTATTAAGCAGAAGAGTCCGTCAACATATATGCAAGAAATATGAAAGAATCAAAGCAAACAAAATAAGGTTACCTTCAATAACAATTGCGGGGTCAGCAGCGCTACTATCCGCACTCACCTCCTTTAGTTTAACTAAAAGAAGATAAAGCGCACAAGTTAGTAGGAGAGGAACACGTTCCGATTCACTTATCTTCCGGAAATGCCCCCCAAATGAGAAAACATCTGTACCTGTGTCGGCAGTTGGTGAGGTCGATGTAGTGGCCGGAGGAGGGGCAGTGTCCACATTGAGGGGTTCTTCACTCATCGCTTTTTGCACCTGTTGAGTGAAGCTGGACTCATCAACATCCATTAAACCCGGAGAAGAAGGCTCGGGCACGATTTCCCCTTCCTCTTCTGGCTCAGCTATAACAGTGATTAGAAAGTCGTCTGATTGTAATTTCCATTATCAGGGCTTGATAGGGATTAGCTATCCATTGTGATTTTTAGACAGCCTACAAGTGTGAGTTGTAGAGTTTTCGGTTAGCTAGAAAACCGAGTGTGTAGAAGAAGTTCCGGCTTCCAAACCGGATTGTGTTAGTGGATTTCTCCCCGGGAGTGGGGAGCGGAGACGTAGGACGGAAGGTCCGAACTCCGTGATCATTTGATTGTGTTTGAGTGTGCTTTGGCGTATTTATTTTTACATTCATCTTATATCGCCAATTGTGCATTACTCATTTATCTCATCCACTATATTGTTTAGATTATTTACCCTTGTGTTGTTTATATATCCTTGCATATATCTTTATCATATAGGATTTATCTCATTGTTCATATTGCTTATCCTAGCTTATATTCTTGTTGTATTTCATACTTGCTAGGATAACTTATTAATTAGTTTTAATTGGCATAAAATCGGATTAGATTAGCATAAGACCCTAATCACCCCCCTCTAGGGTCTAACAGAGTTGGTGGGGTTGAGGTCTCTGTGATTGTGCCTTGGGTTTATCCCTTGATGAGGTACCAGAGTCTTGCAATTAGCCATGATGGAATTGTACTGGAGGATTCGACCATGTGTTGTGCCTTGGGCTTACCTTGATAAAGAGCCAATGACTTGTTATCCGTCTGAGGAGTCGTTGTACCTTGGGTTTACCCTGAAGAGGTACCAAGGTCTTGTAATTCGACTGAGGAGTCGAATGTCTAAAACTCTTGAAAGTTGACTAGGGCTTTCTTTCCCCTAAGGCCAAGAGATGACTGTGGGAGTCGGCCAAAGGGTTGAGTTTGTTTTGCTAGGACTCTTGTCATATCATTTTGCCAATATCTGTATATTGGGTGAGTGAATACCATAACAATATCCATATCCGTTTTTTATAAACAGATACGGATGCGGATACAGATTACCTTCGGTAAGAAAAAACCTTAACCATATTCACACTTATCAGAAACATATATGGTTCAGATATTTAAGAATCGAATCAGATATGATCACGGATATAAAACGAATATTCGACAAATAGATATGAATCATATATTTATTAGTACACCTATGTATAAATTACACCAATGTGGTGGTTTGAACTTGCTGACCAAGCGAAAAAAACTAAAACTAGTAATTGTAGATGTCATCAACTTTCAGTACTCAATAACTTTTTGCATGTTTCAGTTTTCATTTTATCAATGAGTTTACTGTATCACTCAATTTTGGAGGGAAAAGACTACAACAACAAGTCTGAAAAGGGCGAAGTCATTATGGAATCATTGTGTGTACATATCTTTCCTTCTCATCCTACATACAAGACCTATGATACTAAAGAGTAATTTAATATTCAATGCGGCCTTAGCAACATGCTCAGAGGAACTTTATAGGCCATGGATTAGCAAATGGTCTATGCTATATTAGCAACATGCTCAAAGGAACTTTATAGGCCATGGATTAGCAAATGGTCTATGCTATATTGCTACGTGACCAAAATCTCATACTCACATATAACATATTGACAATGAAGTTAAAAGAAGAGTCTCAATTCGACCTTATGGAATAGACGGCGGATCCGACGACGAGATCTGACGGCGTGCAGCGAAGATGAGGCAGGTGAAGACGAAGTGGGTGATGGCGAGATCTGACGACGGCAGGTGAATTGGTCGAAGCGGGATCTGGCGAGGCGACGAAGCGGGCTAGCCGAGGCGACGCCGGTGAATTAGCCGCGACGACGCGGGAGGCGAATTTGTAACTTTGTTAGGCAAACTCGGAAGTCGGGACGAACGACGCCGGTGGTTTTGCAACTTTGTTAGACGAATTCGGGCGGCTGCGACGACGACGCGGCGAACTCGGGCGGCTGCGAAGACGACGACGACGAACTCGGGAGTCAGGACTATCGATTGTTGAATTGAGTGGGATTGTGGGAGGCTGGAGTTGAATAAGTGGCGGCTCGGGTTTTCTAACTTAGTTTTGTAGTTGGGTTTTGGATTAGCGGTTACAGGTTTGTAACTTTGAATACAACCCGAATCCTTTATGTTTATTAAATTACGGATATTCGTATCCGCAACCCTCATATCCGTATCTGAATCCGTATCTAAAAAAAAATCCGAAACCGGATCCGTATCTAAAATTGGATCCGCCATGTTTTAAAAAAAGCTTACCATATCTGTATCCGTTCAGATATGGATGCGGATCGGTTCGGATAAATCTGAACCGTTTAGCACCCCTAGTCACAAAAAATATTAATGACAGAGAAATGATGGCGGCGATTATACATTTAATAGCTTTTATTATGAGGTGATCAGCTGTCAGTGTACGGGAGGGGGCTCGAGGCTCGAGATAGTCGTCGCCTTTCTACGCGTATGGTAGAAAGTCGAGAAGTACCGCCTTTTGAGTCACATTCGCAAGATGTCTGCCGAATGGTTGGCTGAGTAAGTTGATCATGAAATCGACCTAGCCAGGGGTCGACATATCAGCCTCACGAGATGTCGGCGTGTCGAGTCGTTCGAGCTAGGTTTTTGGTTATCTTGAAGTGAAAAGCTGGCTCGATTACGCATAATATCGGACACTTGTCTGCTATTGATTGGAGATTAATTTTTAGCACTAAAACGGTTATAACAGTGAATGTTTTGGATTTGAGGGGTTAAGTTCAAGATAACTTAAAGATTAGGTAACATATTAGCAATTTCAATCATTGGAGGGATTAAGTTTAAAATAATTTAAGGAATATTATGGGACATCAATGATTTGGGGGACTATTTCAAAATATTAAAGATTTAAGGGAGTATTATCAAAATGATCATTTTTTAAAATTTGTTTCTGGTGAGACTATTGATAAACTAAGCTTCATGTTTGTCAATTATCATTTTTTAGCTATTAACTAATTTTTATTATTTTCTTCTATATTATGGAATTTCCAATGTAGAGAAGACAATTTAGCTCCCGTTCTCTCTTACAAGTTAAAATACAAGTTAGTTTAGCTTTCTATTCTTTCTACTATCTATTTTTTTTGAATTTAAGTGTTAATATCGCTACTCCCTAAATCATCATTATATGAACATTTATACTATATGGTGTCCTTGATTAGATTTACATATACATACTATTATTCTCACTATTGGATCATTCAGCTTGAGAAATATAGCAACTAATGATGAAAATAGTCATGTATTCTTGTATGCATGATTTTACTCTAGAATGATCAGAATTTCTTTCTAATTCTTTATTTTAGATATCTATTTTTTGTGTTATATAATTTCGTCAGTTTCCTATCCACTATCCACGAAACATATTAAGGATATGAACAAATATAATTACGTTTAATATATAGTACTTGGTTATTAGTTTAATATATCACCGGAAAATTGTTATCGTACTTGGTTATTAGTTTAATATATCACGGGAAAATTGATTCTCCTAATTTGAATATCTTAATATTTTTAAGTCTAATAGTTATCGTACATGGTTATTAGTTTAATATATCACGGAAAAATTGTTTCTCTTAATTTGAATATCTTAATATTTTTTGGCAACGGGTGTAATTTGATTGGGAAACTCTTAGGTACCTAAGGAGAGTTCGAGTTCGAGTTCGAGCCCTCACACCATCCTCAGATATTATCTATTGGCTATTAGCTCACATATTACATATTGGCCTTCATCTCATAATAGTGTTGGGAGACTTATGAAAACTATTAAATTATAGCTTTATCTGTCTTAGTTGCCTAAAAATCAAACAACCACCCTCCTAAGTCTAAAGGACAAATTTTGAAAAGAAATATATTTCCAAAAATAATTGTAAAAAACGACATCTTTGAAACTTATTTGTCAAAAGTAATCCGGTTTCAGCCAACTGACTGAAACTGAGTCTTTTTTGGCAAAAATAAAAAAAACCAAACTTCACGGGACTTCAAGTTCCGTGAAGTTTTGTTATGTAAAAAACTTCACGCAAATCCCATGAAGTTTAATATTTTTTCTCATAAAAAAACAACCTAATTTCAACCAGTTAGCTAAAACTGGATCGATTTTGACAAATAAGTTTCAAATAGGTTATTTTTTATGAATAAGTTTGGAAATGAGTTGGTTTTCAAAATTTGTCCTACATCTAAAATATCAAAGTTTCCCATACAATAATCTTCACGTTCATCTCTAAAGAGGAAAAATATCATTAACACTAAGGAGACGGTTGAATACTCACTACATTGTAGTAGATTACTAGTCAGAGTGGCTCATCCAAATAACTTCACATTATGAGGGATAACAAGTCCAAATATGATACTATTGTTTATTAACATCCTAAGAACACTTTAGGCATGGGCACAACTTTTTTATGAACCACAGCAAACAAAATTAACCATCATCAGAGAACATCCAATATAAATCTGAATATTCCAAGTAAACAATATGAAGCAGCAGTTCTCAATAATGATACAGCTTAGACAAGTGGGATTAAGAACAAACAAACCAAAAGGCACACCTAATTGCTCACTAAAAAGTACAACAAAGAAAGAAATAAACTGGATGAATGCCTGCAAGAGTTTGAGACTTGGAACAAGAAAACAGGGCACAGCATTGGCTACTCACAAGCCAATT
>NC_033802.1:2114044-2156796 GCF_001876935.1 Asparagus officinalis | reverse complement strand
CTATAATCCATAGTGAACATATCCTTTGCCACCTTCCCAAACTGCAGGATGATCTTATCGTGCTCCGGCGGTGGTGCCGGCTGTGACGGCGTCGGAGCTCCGGCAGCCGGCTGTGTCGCAGCGATGAGCTGGAAGTTCTTAACGGACGCAACCGTCACACGCCCACGGAAGTTAAGGCACCAGCACTGCAGCTGCTCGTGCCACCTCGGCGCCTTGTTCTTGAGCACAAGAGGCCTTTCTTTGCCCTCATCCTCATCATCGGCCAAAACCCTAGTCCCACCCGAGATGTCAGCCAAAACCCTAGCACCTTCAGATATGTCAGAAAACCGAGAACTCTCGATCCTCCTTGATGATCCTGCAATGTCGGCGAATCTAGAACTTTCTACCCTTCTAGAAGCTCCGGATATCTCGGAGAACCGGGAACTGCTGAAATCTCTGGAACTGCTGTCGGCGGCAGACTTTGAAAAGGCGATACTGCGAAAGGAATCGTCAAGAGAGCGAGGGAAGAGTTGGTCAGGCTGGCCAGGGACGACGCCTCCGGCGTCAAGGGAGGAGGCTGGGATGGAATACATCGTGCAGTTCATTCGACGTGGACCCCGAGTGCCGAGGACGTTGAGCTCGTACGTAATCTGGGCTATGTTGTAGCTGCCCGAAGCGGGTTTAGGCGAGACTTTCTTGGAATAGAACCTACGGCTAGTTTTACCGGGTTGAGAAGGGGTTCCAGCATTGTATGGAGGCTGTGTATCATACATTATGAACTTTGTGCCGAGGAAATTTGACCTTGAAAATAAGAAGTCTTGGTTGGTTACAAATGATTTACATGTGAAAATTTTGAGAAGGATGTAAGATTTTGTTATATCATTACCTCAATTTTCCAATGTACATGTTGCTGGATCGTGATATATTATCAGCATCCATGGATATTATGTACTCTGTGGAAGTTGTACGGCGAGTCCTTTTAGCTGTCAAGAGAAACTTCCCATTCTCAACAAGCACGGCTGCACAATGTGGTTGAATTGTTATAATCGAAGCTAAGAAATTAAATGTGAGAGGTTATGATCTGAGTTTATTTTTGAAGATTCTTGATTCTCAGACATGCACCATAGCTGACCACAATTTGATGGAAAATCTTTAGGTGATACCAGTGATGATTACATATCAAGCAAGAGCATGTTCGACTTAAAAGAAAGATCAATCGTAGCAATCAAATAGCAGATAACTAAAAAACTGAGGAAGGGAAAAAAAATCCTTCACTAAATATGAGTTGTCGGTGTTGGAAAATAATGCCACCTACACCAAAGCCTCTAGAATTCTTTAGCTTATCTCATAGGAAGAATCCTTGAGAATCAGGAGACATCAAACTCATGTCCCACATCAGGCCTATCTTCATCTAATAAATGCACATATCCAGGCTCCCTTCTAAGTTATAACATTGGCTTTTTATGTCCCTATATATCTAGCTTATCAAGTCTGTGTTTATTCATATGAGAACAGGCACTATGGATAGAAATTTGGATGGAAAAGGAATGAGCTTGGTTTTGCTTGTAGCTTTTAATGGCAAATTACTAAATTTACTGGTTGGCCAGCATATAGAACCTGATTCTTTCAGCCATCCATGAATTTGTAATCAAGGGTAGGAGCAGGACACAGCAAGCTTTTATTACAATTCAAGTGTTGTTCCTGCAGTTAGCTGCATGATTTTCTTGTTGCCTTTGAACAATACAAGTGTACTCAAACTTTTCTCGAAGTGATAATTTATTGAAACAAAAGCACAAAACAGTTTCATACTTCTGAATAACATCCCATATTTTGTTACCCACATATCGGTAATTTAAGTTGAAGACCGTGTTGTGACTGGATATGTTTATCTATGTCATATATCTTTTGAGCGTGTCAATGACATCAAGTAAACCAAACGTTTACTCTCAGCATATAACCCGCCTAAAGTCCCTTCCACACGCCAAAATTCTCATAGTGAGGTTGAGAGTTATTATATAACATGGCTATATAAATTGAGCACCTTATTATGGGCAAAGCTGGCAATTTTATGCAGGGTAACCTTTTTTAATAAAATTGTCATATGGTAAGGTTATTCACTAACCATCAATTGAAATTACGATTTAACTAGATATGCATTGCTCACAGTTAGCTGAAAGTCCAAATCCATCATAAGGTTAAGTGGTTAAGGGAGACAGACCAGTGTATGAAGCACCGACACGCCGAAACAAGCCCCGAGTCCGTGTCCGACGCGTGTCGGACGCGGACACGTGTTTGACACGCGTCGGACATGCGGTCAACGCCGCCGAAACACGTCAACGCCCCGACATGCGTGTCGACTCGCTCCCGACACGGCTGGACTCGCGGCAGGGACACAACGATTTCACGAGGGGAAAAAGTTACGAACCTGAAGGAGGGAAGACAGTCGAGGGAGTAAACAACAATCTTCGAGGGAGGACTCGACGACGAGATTCGAGGGAGAGCGGTGAAAACCCTAGCCCTTCGGATCTGAAGGAGGAGAAAGGGGAGGGAGAGAGGAGCCGAGATCTGAGAAGGAGAGGGGAGAGAGGAGCCGTTCTTTTGGAGTCAGATCTGAAGGGAGGCGGCAGATTTAGGAGCAAAGGAGAAAATGAAAACCCTAGCCCTAGAACCCACTCCTACCTATTTATATGGGTAGCATTTGTAAATAAAAATTTGGGCTAGGGTTGTAA
This sequence comes from Asparagus officinalis, assembly GCF_001876935.1. NCBI lineage: Eukaryota > Viridiplantae > Streptophyta > Magnoliopsida > Asparagales > Asparagaceae > Asparagus > Asparagus officinalis. Next base: position 2,154,088 of record NC_033802.1, on the reverse strand, counting down.
TATTTTGTATACTTGTAATATTTATCTTCCATTTCAACACTATATTTGTAATATTTTGAGGAATGCTTGTAATATTTTGGGTATAATTCTAACTTGTAAATGTATGCTTGTAATTTTTAACTCTCGTTTTGCGAGATATGCTTGTATTTTTATATGCTCAAGATGAAAGTAAATGTACGCTTTTGGTTGTAATTTTTATATTTTTGCAATGTTAGTAACTTAGTATTTTGTAGCCATGGAACTAGTTGCAACTTGAACTTTATTCTCTTGTATTTTTATATGCTCAAGATGAAAGTAATGAAAATTAAAATTTGGTATTATCTTCAAATCAGTTATATAACTTACATTTGTCATTGATTATACAAAAGGTTACATAATAATATAACATAAAAATTCATCTATTTTTCTATATGTTCATCTCCTCTTGCTTGTCTTTTTTAACATTATTGTCTTCAATTCTCCAAAAGATCATTGCCATCCCGACGTCTTAATTCACACCTGCAACCCACACTTTCCTATAGTTTCTTATTTATAATATCCACTTTACATAACAAAAAATATGAAAATGTAATAGGAATTTAATTCAATATTGATCTATATATAATAATAATATTAAAAAAATCTAGCAGTGTCGCCGTGTCCTATTTTTTTGGGTTTTGCCGTGTCCGTGTCTGTGTCGTGTCTGTGTTGCCGTGTCCGTGTTCGTGCTTCATAGGCTACCAATACTATGCAAAGATATGATGTTTCATGTCCTAAAGCAGGAAATTCATGGCTAAACTACAAGTCTGAAAATTCCAAATATATGACAATGCATGAGCTGAAATAAGAGAATGAAATATTAACAGGAGACAATTGAACAAGAAAGCTTACCAGGACTAAGACATAAGTATAGATGATAAGTTAACTTCGACTTATCCCTCTTAATGAAGCATTGAACAGTACCATCTCGAGGCCCTGGCTGTAGAAAACAACCAAGAAGTGTTATTGACAATAATTGAAAGTTCTAATTTCTTAGTTACGCTTCTTCATTAAGCAATTTTCCATGGGCCTTAACTTATTGAGTGTGCTTGTAGATTATTAAAACAATACTTTGTTTCCAATACTACTAGCATATTTGTGTCATTTAAGCTAGGTTAGGAGATTTACGAAGCTATAAATATGTAAATTATGTTGTGATCATTTTACAAATCAATGCAAAATTTTAGTAACTTTGCCACGGTTTCCAAATTCAGTCATTCAAATCCTAACCAAATCATTCAAAAACACTATATGTTATGCACTGAAACATGTGTCCTCCAGAATGGTAAAAAAACACTACATTTAGAGTAGACAATAAATAATGTGCGAGTATTTTAACCCATGATGAAAATGAGTCCATAAGTGAACTACTACCAACATTTTACATTGATTCAGGTAACTATAAATAGCATCAAGTTCGCACTACTTGTTTAGGGTGAGATAGCTTGTTATTGATTGATGGCAATATTTGGTGTCAATGCAGCTAGTTTTACCATTAACGAGCCACTTTGCCATTAGTGTTTCCACTCATGCTATTTTCTAGACACACTAGAATATTAAAAAAAAAGTGCACTCTTCACATGACTGCTTTACTTGAGTTGTTCCATATTCTTCCCAGGTTCTTACTACAATATTTTCTCAATCACATTAACATAAGTTGCTTCTATTGAAGGGGTCCAAAGATTAAAAGTTAGCAATAAGGATAAATTTTAACACAAAATTAAGAGTTAAATATACCACCTGCTTCAGTGACACAGGGAAGGTCAGCTTCCCACAAAATTCTGGATTTCTCACAATTTCTTTACACATTTCCCTCCATGCCTTGCAGACACCAGCACATGCAACAACATGTTTACGAGCAGGCCAAGTACTCTCACTAGCCTCTAGCCTTTTAATCACATCCCGGAGTAGCTCAGGAGGAAGACTAGCCCAACAACTGTGCTGCACAACCGGACCTTGGTCATGCAGCTCATGCACGGCGCCCTGTGATTTTCCCCTGCAGTGGCCAGTGAGCCTCACCTCAAAGCTTCTTCTTGATAAGCTCCCAAACCCATCTCTCACATCACGGACGATGCTCCGGAAAGACATCTAAGAGAATTTGAGCCGAGCAAAGAGAACAAGCAGAGGCAGCTTAAACAGGCAAAACGGCATATATATTGTGACCCACTAGTGTAGAATTATGAACAACAAATGACAGGCTGCACAAGGAGGCAATAGTTACAAACAATATTAGCTATTATACACACTGGAGAACATTTATACCAGAAGCATGAGAATGGGAAGCAAGACTCATACCTATGCTTATATTTTCTGTATCTCAAGATTGACCGACTTATAAGCCTTCACACTACTCAGATCATCTTTTGAAAGGCAAAAGAATATGCACCATAGAAACTCAAAAGGTACTCTGTTCATACAAAAATAATAATAATAATGATCCTTCAGAACAACATGATTCCTAAGAGGAAATATTACATTGATGAGAATTACAAGCTAAGAGCACTGGTAATAGGGGCAATTATATAGGGACATGTAAGTGTTAACATACCCAGGTGAAAATATTCAATATTTTGAAGCTCAAAAGCTTTCCGTGACACCAAATGAGACGATCAAACAACTACACACAAACAAATACTAATCAAACACTCACAGAATCGAGAAGGGCAAGAGGAATACGCAGCAACTACCTATACCTGTTACTTATGTGCAGAAGTCAAAAAATTACTGTTCTATAAGAGCTTCAAGCCTTCACTGGATCAAAATTACACCATAGCAGAACAAATGGCTGCAAAAATGCTAATAAACGAATAAGCAAACAAAAATTAATAAAATAAGCAGTTGACTTCCACTTGAGGACTCAATAAACTATATGGCTCATGCTTAATTGCTTATATATCAGCATGCCCAGATTTAGCTATGATCAGAACATGAACCAAGTAATTGATCAAAGGCGGAATATAGAGCAAAAGATAAAAAGCCAAAAGGGAACAACTGTGAACAATTACCATAAGAAACTTTTCATTCTCGTGTACCATTCACATCACAGCATTCTCTTTAAGAACAGAAACAGTAACAAAGCTTTATCACCTAATTAATATAACTCTTAGTCAAAACAAAGCTCATACTTTTTAATTGAGATTGGCAAGAAAATGCCGTAAATTTCTAATTTGAGCCATGGGTTGAGCAAAAGGATAAGGTTTTTACATGAAACGTTCTGAAAAAAGTGAAGGTTAAGGAACTGGGAGCTGAATAAAAATGAAAGGTTCTTTTTTGCTTTAAGATAATGACAGAGATTGAAGTGAGAATCAAAGGGCAAAAGGTCCCAAGAACATAATTCTGTCTACTAGAGACAAAAGAGGAAATTTCCACTAATTATTACCAAAAAAGGCCCCAAAAGAGACAAAAAAAATCCACAACTTTAGAACTACCCACATAACAAATGCAAGTATTGTCCACAAAAATTCAATAAATAGGAAGGGAATGATCAAAGGGGAAAAGCTTCAAGTGGAAGGATCTTCAAGAACTAAGTTTAGATACAAGAGAAAAAAAGAGGAATTTCCCACTATTTTCTACTAGAAAAGATCCAAAATGATAAATTTCCACGATTTCAACCTCCTAACGAATTAAATGCAAGTTTTTCCCCACAACCAATCAACAAACCCATAGATTTTAACAACAATAACAGCTCAAATCTCAGATCTACAAACAATTAATAGAAAAAAGAACCCAAACTTCCATCTAAAACATCAAAAACTAACTCAAAATTCTCAAACTACCTTCAATTTCTCGAGTCGGCGATTCAAACCCCGAGAGAAGCCCGAGCGACGACGAGCTTAAAAGCCCCAGCTTTCAAAGAGAGCGCGAAGAAAGGAATCGAGCAGCGGTGAGAATTAGGGTTGGTTGACCGGCGAAGCACGAGATCGCAGCTCAGAGATCCTTTGCTTTGTTCGACTTCAGCAAAAACTTCACCCCTTTAGGTTTCACGAGAAGACGGAGAACGGATCTAAGAGGGTTATTAAATATAACTTATTGTTAAAGAGAGTGGAAACAAATGGATGGATTTAAAAATTAAAAAATTAAAAAAACCTGTCGTTGGGTTGACTTTCCGTTCCGTTCCGTTCCGTTCACATCAGAGAGAGAGAGAGAGAGACGTTAGGTTTCTAACGGCGCCGTTTGTTTGTACTTCGTGCGTTCAAGAATCGAAGTTTCGAAGAAAGGACGGTAGGGAGTTTTGAGAGATGAAAATTTTGATTTTTTTTTTGCTTCAGTAATTTTTTCTTGGTCTTTTGTCCAAAGTTGTTTTGCTTCAGTAATTTTTCCTTGGTCTTTTGTCCAAAGTTGCAAAACTTGGAAGAACGTTGGTAATGGTAAGTCAAGGAGATATATTTTAAGTGATCTTTTTTAGAAGATTTTTATCTTAAAGTGTTAATGGCGTTGATGGTCATTACATCAACAGTGAAGTAAGGCCCGTTTGGATCAGGTATTTTGAAGGGGAAATAAGAGGGAAAGTTGTGTCAGCTTTTTGACAGTTTTCTCCCAAAATCGCTTCTTATATCCATTCAAAATACTTAATTCAAACAGTCCCTAAGTGTTTGTTGATTCATCGATATCGTTAAATGTGAAGAATTTCGTGAAAAGCACATCAATAATTTATTCAATAAAGAAACTTGGTTGATTTCATTTTCTTATGCCAACAATTTGCACACGTAATAAATCTGATTATTTTGAAATTTCCTTATTATTAAAATAAAAAAACAGAGGCCAGTTATGTGAACCTGGACCTGGCTTACATAATTCTAAAATTTAAAGAATTTAAAAAAAAAATTCAGACAGCAAGATAAAGCCAAGGAGTCAACTTTGAGATGGTAGTGTAGGATTTTCTCCTCGACAACAAGTAAATAATGTGAATATGCCCAACTCCAAAGAATCTATTGTTACTCCCAATACATCAGGGCTTAGACTTTGATCATACAAAATAAAAGGGGAAATATAAAAAAAAATAAAAGAAAATTAAGGCTTGACTATGTATATAAACTAAATTGGAGGTGCAAAAATATCCACCAAATTTGCACCCACATAGTACTCTTTCGGGACCCCATTATAATGTCATGTTGGCTATAGCTTTTGTCTCTATACTAATACCAAACAAAAGAAATTCATAATGCATTACCTTATGCTTTCTCCTGCACTCGCAACTTGCAAGTGGCGAGCTTTGTCCTCATCCACAATCTTTGAAAACAAGTATCCATTATCTTTAAATAATTGCAATTTGCATCATGCAGAATAAAATTTATATTCCCAAATTTTCGTCTGAGTTAGGAGGTGTTGTATATAAGATGCTAAAAAGCATTCATGTATAAGCACTTTACTTTCTCGTGTATAAGCACTTTACTTTCTCATGGGCCATTTGTGAAATTAGTAGTCATCTCATACCAACTATTTAAAAAAAAAGTTTCAATCTTTCCCCCTTTTGACTAAATAGTTATGGTTATTTCAAGTATTTTTCATGTTAATCTTCTATATATATGATATACTGATGTAGAACAGACTGCGGACATATTTATGGAGAAGCGGGACCGACACATGCTCAAACGCGGACCCGATCAATGAAAATAGCTTGCAAAGAACGTGTCATATCTCTCATACCGTAAATCGGAATTGGACGAATTATATATGTAAATCGAGTATTTTTTCGAGATGGGGTCAACCAAACCCATTGATGTTTGGTTTGCCACCGTTCGTTTAGCCAAATTCCCTTCGAATTGAGAGATATCGGCATTTTTGTTAGTTTTTTACTATTTTAGGTAATGTTTTAGGAGACTGTTTTGATTAGGAAGCAAATCAAGTTTGATTTCAAATTTGACTGATTTACTTCCCTAATCCTAGGAAGTCTTTTAGGAAGAGTTTTGTTATTTTTATTTTTGGTAAAGTTTGAGTCATAGTAGGAGAATTGTTTATTTTCTATTTAACCAGAGTATTGTAAGCCCTAGAGACATAACTTTTCATCAATAAAATTTTTCTTTTAATATTTCTTCGTGGATTCGGAGATCGTTCTTTGTGGATTCAGAGAACACTCATTGGTGGATTCCGAGGTTATCACTTTTGCGTTGCATCAATTGGTATCAGAACCTTATTTTTCGATCCGATGGCAGGCAACGAAACCCCTATTTCTCGAACTGAGTTTGATAAGTTGAAAACTGATGTTAATCAAATGAAGACTGTTATGGAGCAACTTGCGTCGGCAGTGGAGCCTCTGAACACAGTGGGAGTTTAAAATCACGTTGATTGTAGCCAGCGACATGATCCAACTCCACATGATGAATTCAACAATGACAATAACTATGAAGCCCCATGTTACGGTGATGATCGCAGAGGCTACCGATAAAGGGATAATTATGATGTTGGAGGGTTTAATATGAAGATGGAGCTGCCATCGTTTAACATGCAACTTCATATCGAATAATTTCTTGATTGGGTTGCAGAGGTGGAGAGGTTCTTCGAGTATATAGAGATCCTAGATGAGCGTAAGATTACGTTGGTGGCCTATCGACTTAAAGATGGAGCATCGACTTAGTAGGAATCAGTATACATGAATTGATCCCGTCAAGGAAAGCCGAAAGTCAATAGGTGGGAGAAGATGAAGAAATTACTGAAAGACCATTTCTTGTCAAATGATTATGAACAAGTCTTTTTCAGACAATATCAGAATTGCAAACAAGATGGAAGAACAGTTGATGAGTACACACAAGAGTTTTATCGGTTGTCATCCCATAATAATTTAAATGTGAACGAGGCCCAACAAATGTCTTGATATACCGAGAGATTGAGGATAGCAATTTAGGATCGTGTATCGTTGTAGTAGACATATACTTTGGCAGACACAGTTATCCTAGCCAAAAAGGTAGAGTGACAACTTGGACGGAATAATAGAGGATCGTGGACAACTTCTGACAGGTCGCACACAAGCTTTAATCGTGGTGGAACAAACAGTCTCAAACTGCTTCTGATCAAGATACTACAACTCAGAAAGGTACAGGACCAATGACAACAACAACAAAGAAGGCTACACCACTGAATCCATATGTCAAACCTGATCCAATTAAGTGCTACAGATGTGGTCAACCTGGTCATCGATCCAATCAATTCCTAAGAGAAGTGTTGTGAATATGGTGGATCATGAAGAGGAAGATATAGACCAAGATGATACCGAAGACTATGGAGGTGATGGGGTGGATCATGATGATGGAGATTGGCTCTTATGTCTTGTGCGATGAATATTATTGGCTCCAAAGACTAAAGAACTGTAGGCTGTCTAAAAAATCACAATAGATAGCTGATCCCCATCAAACACCGATGATGGAAGTTACAATCTGACGACTTCCAGAAGGTTATAATTTGAAGACTTTCACGTAGATCGCTGAAGGTTACAATCTGACGACCTTCACGACAACTGATGGAAGCTCTACTTCAACAGCCTTCACAATCAACATCGGGAGTTACAATCTGACGACTTTGCATATCAAAGAGCTAAAGTAAAGATTACCCAAAATGACATCTTTGCAACGCTTCGACAGAAAGAGACTACAAATCAATGGTCTCTTCAAATCAAGACGTGGAAGACTCCCCGCGTACCAGCATCAAGATGCGCCGCGTTCATAGCCACGAACGCAGCTCAAATACAGCTCCAAAAGTTACAAACGCAGCTTAAATCGCCACTGGACGCAGCTCTATTCGCTGCCCGATGCAGCTCAACATCGCTGCCCGACGCAGCTCAACATCGCTGCACGACGCAGCTCAACATCCGCTGCACGACGCAGCTCAACATCGTGCCACAGCGCAGGCTCTATTCGCGCCCACGCTGCCCAACGCAGCTCCAAGCGCTGCCCAACACAGCTCAATGCCGCTGCCAAACGCAGCTTTCATCCGCTGCAAACGCAGCTTCCAATCACTGCGTTCAAGCTTCCAGACACTGCGTTTGAACGCAGAATTCACACCAGAATGCGGATTTTGCGTTTGACTCGTTCAAACACGAGTTGAACGGTTTCAAAACCATTTCCCACGATCTGAGGGGATCACAACTCCACTCAGGAGTGATTTAAGGAGCGGTTACATCCCTTAGCCCCACTTAGGAGCGAATTAAGGAGGTGGTTACACCCCTTAATCCCCTATAAATAACAACAAACTCAACAGAGTTAAAGATCGGATTTTTGATAATCAGATCAGGGCTGGATCTTTGGAGGGCGGTCGGTTGGAACTTCTTGGCAGCGAAAAGAGGATCCTTCAACCTTCGGTTGGAGCTTTGGAGATCGGCAATAAGATCTTCTTCATCCTTGGCTTATAGACCGATTTCGGTTAAATCAACTCTTTCATAGAGTTTTAAACTCGTTCAGAGTTCTCCACAACGTCAAATCGTGAGGAGAAGACCATGTTCCAGTGAATCAAGACATTCGAATCGTCAACGGAGAGCAAATTCGACGCGAGCATTCGAGTCAACGAGAAGCAAACTCGACGCGAGCATTCGAGGGAGGCATCTCATCGCCACCGTGAAGAACCCAGATTTAAACACAGGGGAGAATCCAGATCATTCTCTTCTCTTTTGTAATCAGGAAATCCAATTGTAACTGAGATTAAAGGAATACAAATCAATTTTCCTTCGTTTCTTTTATTGCAAATTTTCCCACAAACAAAAGATGGCGACTCTGCTGGGGAAGAGCTTCTCTGACGAAGAAGTGGTGGCGCAATACGATGTTCATCTCACTGGAACCACGGTTGAAACTCTCGTCATAGAGTTCGATCAAGCCAAGTATGAGGAAGTCCTCTCCTCCGGATCCCTTAGCCCCAAGGCTATGCGCAAGATCCACAAAGTCTTCAAAGAGACTAAAGCTCCAACTGCTCCAATTACAGCCGAACCGCCTAAGGAAGATTGCTCGGACAGCCCCTCCCCCGATGGAGTGGGCTCAGCTTCGGCCAAACTCGTCCACCGAGTTGAAGGTGTTGCTGCCAAGGCTTTGAAGCAGGCTAAGAAGAACGTTGCTCGACGGAGGAGGAGATCCTTACGACGAGCACATCTCCGAGAATGCCGATCCTCAAGTCAACATGAGCTTCGTGTTTGTGAGCCTAAACGCGACCCTATGCCCTGCGTTTCTGTTTCAGAATGCAAGTCTCGCGTCTATGAGCCCAAACATAGGCTCTGTGTGAAGAAGACTGAACGCAACCCTCAGGGGCGCATTCCACAAAATGAACGCAACCCTCAGGGGTGCGTTCCACAAAATAAACGCAACTCTCAAATATGCGTTTCATCAGCAAAACCTGAAGCTCAGGCATGCGTTCAGTTGACGAAATCCAATACAGAGCCTGGTATATATCGTGGAGCTTCGGGGCGCTGCCCCGAACCCCGCCGGGGGGTATTCCATCCCCCCCAGACCCCCTGGCCAGGGGCGCGCCGCCCCCTGGACCCCCGGCTCGCTGACCGGGCAGCGAGACCCCCGAATACTCTGCGTAGCGCGACTAGATTGAGGGGCGGATTCTCAACCAGATCCATGTTCACCAAGAGCCAGTCCTGTCTAATCATGGACTGGGGGTTCCAATTCAAACCTCACGATCAGTGAGTAATTCTCTAGTCCTTACAACAGACTTGAGAGAGTTCATATCAAGAGAAAGACCGATGCAACAAGTCATTCGTTCATTCCAATGTGAACGGCTGATTCCTACGGTCCTCTCGGGATGTCAATGCTGCTCATATGCGGCCAAACTGTTGGTGTTCGACCAATTTACGAACGTTGCTTTGCCCAACCAACGACGACGTTCTCACAGGAAGAAGTCTCCAGAGACCGAATATCCCGAGGTCACTATCAATGTGATCAGCAGAGGGAAAGCCTCAGGTCCTAGTTCCGACGACTCTGAGACAAGTCGTTCGCCGACCGTCAGAGAAATCGCTAATGAGTTTGAAGGAGTCTACCAACGCACTCGGACGCGAACAGGAGCCATTCTCCCAGTCAACTATCGAAGGTTAGCCAGAGGAACCAATTCCGATGATGAACACTCAGCCATTGCAGAGTCCCAATCATCAAGCTCTTTTGTTGAACATGAGAGCTCCGCTTATATGACAGAAAGCCATGAAGATCTCGCGAAGAGACTTGATGAGCAGGAGGCCATGCTCAAATCTCAGCAAGAGGCCATCAATGAACTCATGGCCCTGTTGACTCAAATTGTCACAGACAAGGCCAAATCTCAGAAGACAGATTCGCCACCTAGGCAAGAACTCTCCCGGAGAGGAAAGACGTCTTCGTCCCGACCTCACACAGGCAAAGGGAAGGGAAAAATGGTTGATGACACGGCTTCTGACCAAGAAGCCCACAACATAGAATCTTCCTCTGATGAAGGAAGAGAGACGGAGAACGAACAGAATCTCCAGTCTGGAATGGGATGCAGCCCCTTATCCTCCAAAATTCGAAGTCCCGACGCTACAAACTTTTGATGGAACGGGATCACCGAACCAGCATATCTATCATTTCAAGTCACAGACTGGGAATGTGATATCAAACGACGCCATACTAGCTCGATTATTCATTGGCACCCTCAAGGGAGTTGCCTTTGAATGGTTCAGGAAACTGCCTGCTCGATGTATCCAAAAGTGGGCGGATCTAGAGAGACTCTTCCTGTCAAGATTCTTTGAAGAGGATACTGAAGTCTCCATCCATACTCTTCTCGCCACTAAGCAGAAGAAGAGGGAGTCCGTCAAAGCCTTCGTCAAGAGGTTCCGAACCATGGCTCTCCGGTGTTCGTCAGGTATGACACAGTCTACTTTAGTAGAGACCTGTCGACACAACTTGCAGACCAACCTCCTAGCCCGAATCGGAGTTGCAGAATGTCGTTCTTGGAGACAACTAATCTCCCAAGGTGAACAGGCTCAAAAGATTATTGTCAGGATCAAAGCTGAAGAACAAAGTAGGCAGGATCAACCTGAGCAATCGGACGAAGCCCAACCTTTACCTGAGCAATTAGACCAAGCCCAATCTTCTCAGTCAGAAGAAGATACCACGACTATTGAAGCTAATCCTCTTCAGTAGGATGGCAGGTCTAACAACTATCACGTTAACAATTACCTCTGATAGTCAACCTCATTAGATAGTGGCCCATTAGGCGATGTGCCATGTCTACCCTTTTCCCCCCTGCACTTGTTCAAGACTGGGGGTTGGTTTATTTGTAGTCCATTGGATTATAAGTAATAAATTTTCTGAGTTGTCATGTTCAATAGAACACCTCCGTCAACCACGAAGTCTAACAAAAGGACTATCACGTTAACCGTTACCTCTGATAGTCTAGTTTCTCCAAATTCCCTCACCAATCCTCCTCAATAGGATGGCGGGTCCATCAAAACTATCACGTTAACAGTTACCTCTGATAGTCTAGTTTCCTCCAAATTTCCCCACCAATCCTCTTCAAGTAGGATGGCGGGTCCACCAAAACTACCACGTTAACCGTCACCTCTGATGGTCATTTTCCTCCAAATTCCCCTACCAATCCTCTTTAAGTAGGATGGCGGGTCCACAAAACTATCACGTTAACAGTTACCTCTGATAGTCAAACTTACCAGATAATGGCCTACCAGGTGATGTGCCTCTATTCCGACTTCATGGATAGTGCCTCACTAGGTGATGTGCCTTGTCTACCTCTTTTTATTCCCCTGCTAAGTTTTAATCAAGACTGGGGGTTGGTTACTTGGAATCCACAAGATCAAGAGTAACGAATCTTTCACATCGTCGAGTTAACATTACACTTCTGACGATCATCACCCCCACGGAGTATGAATGCAGCTTGCATCACTCCCAACCTGTCACGTTAACACCATACCTCTGACAAATCAACTTATCAATCCTCGTCAATAGGATGGTAGGTCCTCAAAATTGCTCAAATCGTAATCTTCCCCAGCAAGACGCTAAGTCTTCAAAATCTTGTTCAAATCACAAGCATCAAAATTCATCAATTCTGATGATAAACTCACCTAGCAAGTTTCCCCAGCGAGACGCTAGTCCCCAAAATCTTGTTCAAATCACAAGTACACATCTTCCTGTCACGTTAACACCAAACCTCTGACAAATCAACTTATCAATCCTCGTCAATAGGATGATAAGTCCACAAAATTGCTCCTATCGCAACACAATACTGTCACGTTAATATCACACCTCTGACAACCCACTTATCAATCCTCTTCAATAGGATGATAAGTCCACAAAGTTGCTCCGATCACAACACATTCCTGTCACGTTAATATCATACCTCTGACAAAATCCACTTATCAATCCTCGTCAATAGGATGATAAGTCTATAAAGTTGCTTCAATCGCAACACATCCTCTTGTCATGTTAACATCATACCTCTGACAATCCACTTATCAATCCTCGTCAATAGGATGATAAGTCCACAAAGTTGCTCCGATCGCAACACACTCTTGTCACGTTAACATCACACCTCTGACAAATCAACTTATCAATCCTCGTCAATAGGATGATAAGCCTCCAAAGTTGCTCCAATCGCAACACAAATTGTCACGTTAACATCACACCTCTGACGACAAAATCAACTTATCGACTCTCTTCAATAGAGCGATAGGTCCACAAACCTGTCAAGTTAACATCACACCTCTGATGACAAAATCAACTTATCGACTCTCTTCAATAAAGCGATGGGTCCACAAACCTGTCAAGTTAACATCACACCTCTGACGACAAAATCAACTTATCGACTCTCTTCAATAGAGCGATAGGTCCACAAACCCGTCAAGTTAATGTCACACCTCTGACGACAAAATCAACTTATCGACTCTCTTCAATAGAGCGATAGGTCCACAAACCCGTCAAGTTAACCTCACACCTCTGACGACAAAATCAACTTATCGACTCTCTTCAATAGAGCGATAGGTCCATAAAATACTGTTAGGTTAACATCACACCTCTAACAGTCAAACCCCCCAATGAACTTGTTAATCCTTTTTCAACAAGAAATAACAAGTTGTCATTATAAAATCCCCAGTGGATTAAGATTTTCTGAAGTTATCCCAGTGATAATAAAGAAAATTTCTGAATTTCACTCTAAGTGAAAATTCATGCCAAGTTAATATTACACTCTGGCGCTTCTAACTTTTTTTTCCAGTGTTCAAGTAACACAGGGAAGATACAAACAAAGTCTACGTATTCAACATCGTAGCACCAAAATCCATGCCTTTTACGCATGGGGGACTTTATCTCGATCCCTAATTAGAGATAAGCCTACGCCTAACACGCGTTGCCGGTTAGTCATTTCCCGTGAAAACTCGACAAAGTCTATGTATTCAAAATCATAGCATCAAGTCTAAGAGGGTTCATTCTCTTAGCACAACGTTACATGTGGAACGGACTTAGACAATCCACATGCTAGCCCGACTCAAACGGTAGTCGGTAAAGGCTTATCAAATCCGTTGATGGCTGAGGGTTTGCCAAAAATCCTATGCACGTTTGCAGGTCCATCAGCTTAATGGATGTGAGCCGAGACTTAAAACAGATGAGCCAAAGACAAGTCTCAAAGACTTAGTCAAAAATGCACGGAAGCCACTTCCATGTCTTAAGTCAAAACGTTGAGGTCAGACCCGCGATGCAAAAACCGAACGCCGAGGTCACACCCGTGTTCCAAATTCAACATGCAAGGGTGAGACTCGCATCTCAAGTTCAAAATGCAGGGTCCACCCCCACATTCCAGAAGCAGGATTATGGCGCATACCTTCACACAGGTCCTACGTGGCAAATCCCTTTAACCATGGTGCATTCGAAGCAAGTGCAGAGAACAAATCCTTTACCACAAGGAATCAACAGCTCCAAGATCAGAGTTGAGATCCAAAGTATTCCAAAAATTCGTCCCACTCAACCGCGAACTTTCGAAAACTTTGAAGGGGGTTCTGTAGGCTGCCTAAAAAATCACAATATATAGCTGATCCCCATCAAACACCGATGATGGAAGTTACAATCTGACGACTTCCAGAAGGCTACAATTTGAAGACTTTCACGTAGATCGCTGAAGGTTACAATCTGACGACCCTTCACGACAACCGATGAGAGCTCTAGTTTAACAGCCTTCACCATCAGTTACACTCTGACGACTTCCAGAAGGTTACAATTTGAAGACTTTCACGTAGATCGCTAAAGGTTACAATCTGACGACCTTCACGACAACTGATGGAAGCTCTACTTCAACAGCCTTCACAATCAACATCGGGAGTTACAATCTGACAACTCTCATATTCTCAAGGAGCCAAGACGAAGATTACAAGACAATGATCTTTGCAACGCTTCGACAGAAAGAGACTACAAATCAATGGTCTCTTCAAATCAAGACGTGGAAGTCCTCCCCGCGTACCAGCATCAAGATGCGCCGCGTTCATAGCCACGAACGCAGCTCAAATGCAGCTCCAAAAGTTGCAAACGCAGCCTATTCGCTGCCCGACGCAGCTCAACATCGCTGCCCGACGCAGCTCAACATCGCTGCACGACGCAGCTCTATTCGCCGCCCAACGCTGCCCAACGCAGCTCCAAACGCTGCCCAACGCAGCTCTATACCGCTGCCAAACGCAGCTTTCATCCGCTGCAAACGCAGCTTCCAATCACTGCGTTCAAGCTTCCAGACACTGCGTTTGGACACAGAATTCATGCCGAAATGCAGGATCTGTGTTTGACTCGTTCAAACACGAGTTGAACGGTTTCAAAACCGTTTCCCACGATTTGAGGGGATCACAACTCCACTCAGGAGTGATTTAAGGGGCGGTTACATCCCATTAGCCCCACTTAGGAGCGAATTAAGGAGGTGGTTACACCCCTTAATCCCCTATAAATAACGACAAACTCAACAGAGTTAAAGATCGGATTTTTGATAATCAGATCAGGGCTGGATCTTTGGAGGGCGGTCGGTTGGAACTTCTTAGCAGCGAAAAGAGGATCCTTCATCCTTCGGTTGGAGCTTTGGAGATCGGCAATAAGATCTTCTTCATCCTTGGCTTATAGACCGATTTCGGTTAAATCAACTCTTTCATAGAGTTTTAAACTCGTTCAGAGTTCTCCACAACGTCAAATCGTGAGGAGAAGACCATGTTCCAGTGAATCAAGACGTCGGATCGTCAACGAGAAGCAAACTCGACGCGAGCATTCGAGGGAGGCATCTCATCGCCACCGTGAAGAACCCAGATTTAAACAAAGGGGAGAATCCAGATCATTCTCTTCTCTTTTGTAATCAGGAAATCCAATTGTAACTGAGATTAAAGGAATACAAATCAATTTTTCTTCGTTTCTTTTATTGCAAATTTTCCCACAAACAAGAACCACCACAGAGGCATAATATCTTTCACACTAGGTGCACCATAAAACAGAAGACTTGTGATATTATCATTAATAGTGGCATTAGTGAGAATATTGTCTCTTGAAGGATGGTGGAGAAATTAGGTTTGAAGACCGAGAAACATCACTCTTCCTACAAGATTGGTTGGATTCGTAAGGGTAACGATGTGCAGGTTGAAGGTGTGTCGGGTGTCGTTTTTCATTGGTCGAAATTATGTTGATGAGGCATTATGTGATGTAGTTGAGATGGATACTTATCATATGCTGTTAGGCAGACCATGACAGTTTTATGTTGATGCCACGCATAGGGAAAAAGATAATGTTTATATCTTTAAGAATGATGGTCACTAAGCTGTACTCATGCCTCTTATAGAGAAGGGGCTAATCAAAACAGATGCTGCTGAAAAGAAGACCTTTTTGGTCATTGACAATAAAAAATTTATAAAAGATTTGAAAGAGTCTAATAAGATTTATGCTCTTGTTGTATCAAAAAACGAGGATTCTACCCACCAAAATTTTACCTGAATTACAGACCCTCTTGCAACAATTTGACACAGTTATGCCCGATGAACTCCCTTCTGAATTACCAATGCTTCGAGACGTTTAACATCAAATTAATTTTGTACCTAGATCACGCTTACCAAACCTGCCACACTATTGGATGAGCCCAAAAGAAGGGGAGATCTTGCATAAACAAGTGAACAAGCTCATCCAGAAAGGCCTTATTCGATTTAGCATGAGTCTATGTGTCGTGCCGACCTTACTTGTCCCAAAGAGGAATGGGAATGGTGCATGTGTGTGGATAGTAGGGCTATCAATAAGATTACCATAAAGTATCAATTTTATATTCCCCGTATGAAAAACATGCTAGATATGTTGTCTAGATCAAAAGTGTTCTCCAAAATTGATCTCGGGAATGGTTAACACCAAATTCGGATTAGAGAATGAGATGAGTGGAAGACAGCATTCAAGAAAAAAGAAGGCCTGTATGAATGGTTGGTCATGTTTTTTGGTCTTTCCAATGCTCCTAGCACTTTCATGCAGTTGATGAATTAGGTATTAAATTTTTTTATTAATAAGTTCATTGTAGTTTATTTCGATGATATCCTGATTTATGGCCAGAATGATTTCTGTGCATCTGGACCACTTGAGGGAGGTACTAACGATTTTACAGGAGAACAAGTTATACATCAATCTGAAGATGTGCAACTTCATGACCATTAGCCTATTATTCTTAGGGTTTGTCGTCAGTGCAGAGGGCATCCATGTTGATAAAGAAAAGGTATGTGCTATTCGAGATTGTCCTACACCGAAGGCTGTCAGCGAAGTTCATAGCTTTCATGGTCTAGCGACTTTCTACGGGAGATTTGTCAGAAATTTTAGCAGCATTGTGGCGCCTATCACTGAGTGCATGAAGAAAGACATGTTTAATTTGGGGGAAGATGCGAACCGTAGCTTTGCACTAATTAAGGAGAAGTTATCTACAGCACCAGTGCTTGCACTTTCAGATTTTTAAAATGTGTTTGAAGTTGATTGTGATGCGTTCATCATAAGAATTGGTGCTGTCCTATCCCAATAAGAACATACAGTTGCTTTCTATAGCGAGAAACTCAGCGAAGCTCGACAAAGTGGACCACATATGAGCTAGAGTTGTATGCCATAGTCAAGACTTCGAAGCGTTAGGAGCACTATTTGATCTTGCGACAGTTTCTGCTTAATACTGACCATCAAGCTTTGAAGTCCATCAATAGTCACACTACCATCAATCGTATGCATGCTCATTGGATCACATTTCTATAACATTTCACCTTTGTTTTGAAGCACAAGTCTGGGCAACAGAATAAGGTTGTAGATGCACTCAGTAGGAGAACTGTTCTGTTGATGACTTTGCAGGCAGAAGTGTCTGGATTTGAATACCTAAAGGAGCTCTATGGAGAAGATGAAGACTTCAAGGAGATTTGGAATGGCTGCTAACAAAATTAGTTAGTCAGAGGTTTTTATATTCAGGATGGTTATTTATTTCATGAAGATCAGTTGTGCATACCCCAGAGTTTACTAAGAGAGTAGATAATACGAGACCTTCACGTTGGCGGATTAGGAGGACATTTAAGGTGTGATAAGACAATTGCTTCTATTAAAAAGAGATATTACTGGCCTCAGCTAAAGAAGGGGATATAAAAATATGTACGGTGTTGTCTAGTTTGTCAAGTTGCTAAGGGACAGTCCCAAAATACATGATTGTATACATCCTTACTTGTTCCTGATACGCCATGGCATGATATTTCGATGGATTTTATATTGGGACTCCCTAGAACCGAACGAGGTATGAATTATGTTTTTGTTATGGTGGTCAGATTTTCAAAGATATCACATTTTATTCCATGCAAGAAAATAGCAGATGCTAGCAACATTGTTAACTTTTTCTTCCGGGATATAGTACGTCTTCATGGGGTGCCAAAGTCCATCACTTCTAATCGTGATTCTAAGTTCTTATCCTACTTTTGGAGGGCCTTGTGGCAGCGATTCAATACTTCACTTAAATGTAGTACTGCTTACCACCTTGAAACGGACGACCAAACTGAAGTGGTAAATCGTACTCTCAGTAACCTTCTCAGATCCATCTCTGACTATCATTTGAAGCAGTGGGATCTTGTTCTGACTATCATTTGAAGTAGTGGGATCTTGTTCTGGCACATGCTGAATTTGTTTATAACTGTATGGAGAATCAAACTACAAGCAAGACTCCCTTTGTGATTGTATATGGAAGGCTTCTGAACCATTATCTTGATCTAGTTTCACTGCATAAGCTTTTTGGATAGAGTATTCTTGCAGATCATATGGCCGAGAAGATATGTGCCATCCAACAGAAAGTGAAAGAGAAGATAGAGAAGTCTAATGCTAAATATAACGTGGATGATGATTGACATAGGAGGAAGAAGGCGTTTGAGGAGGGAGACATGGTGATGGTGTTTTTGCAAAAAGAGCGTTTTTTAGTGGGCACCTACAACATTTATGGAGAAGTGGGACCGACATAAGCCCAAATGCGGACCCGGTTGAGGAAAATAACTTGCAACGAAGAATGTGTCATATCTCTGAAACTGTAAGTCAGAATTAGATAAATTATATATGTAAATCGCATATTTTTTTGAGACAGAGTCAACCAAATCCATCAATGTTCTGTTTGCCGCCGTCCATTTTGCCAAATTCCCTCCGTATTGAGAGATATCAGCGTTTTTACCAGTTTTTTACTGTTTTAGGTAATGTTTTAGGAGTCTGTTTTGATTAGGAAGCAAATCCAATTTGATTTTTAATTTGACTGATTTACTTCCCTAATCCTAGGAAGTCTTTTAGGAAGAGTTTTGTTATTTCTATTTTTGGTTAAGTTTGAGTCATAGCAGGAGTCTTGTTTATTTTCTATTTAAGCAGAGTATTGTAAACCCTAGAGGCATTACTTTTTATCAATAAAATATCTCTTTCAATATGTTCTTCATGGATTTCTTCGTGAATTCGGAGATCGTTCTTTGTGGATTCAGAGAACACCCCTTGGTGGATTCAGATGTTATTACTTCCGTGCTGCGTCATATACGCGCACAGTTTGAAATGGATAAGAGTTGTTATTAATTAAAACGAATGTTATTAATAAATTGAACTAATGAATATATATAGTTTGAAACTAAATTCTCTAAACTGCACTTATTCTTTCTTAATCGCCAGTGACTAGGATAACAAAACATATGAGGCAAACAATATTGACATGCATTTAAAAGTTTGTATTTTTTAAAAGGAGAAATGGTCAATATTCGATCAAATACTTTTTTTTTATATGTATTGCTCGGACCAATTAATCGAACTGATAACATGCAAAAACACCGTTGGTACAATAATCTAACAAGAAGTTTTCATTTTGGTTTTTTTTTAATCTTTGAGCACCCACAATGATTTCTGTCATTAATTGTTGAATATTCTCTTAAATTACTGTATGTCTTTAACTTTTAAAATTGAAGAAGCAAAGGTAAGGGATTTGGTACCAAATAAGGACAGGCAAACTACTCCATCATGTCTCATGCCATCATCAAGCCCCATACAAAAAAAAAATTCCCACTAAAATAACTGCGAGCATGCTATTTGTATCGGCAACTATCATCATGGTCCATGCTTCCTCCATGCAACATCATGCACCCTTGCATTTCCTTTCATTTAAGGGTTTTTTCGAAGATTAGTCCCTAAACCTTAAATATTTTGGAATAAGCCCCTCAAACCATTAAACTTTCCAAATTAAGGGTTATTATAAATTGCTCTGAATGAGCCGTTTTAATTAAGGGTAGAAGTGACAATTGAAGAGATTAATTAGACCTAACGATTGGGGAGATTAATTCGTAACGGCTTATAAGAGTCAGGGGGACCTGCTAGCGATTCCAATGTTTTGAGGGGCTAAACATTCATTGGAGGGACTAATTTCAAAGTATGAAAGATTTAAGGGCCCAGCACAAGAAAACCCTTTCCTTCATCGAGGCGAGCACTGGCGTAGCATCTAGGTCACCGATTATGCAAATAAAATAAAAAATAATGGGATTGAAAGTGAAATAATGCTCGCCGTGCTCAGCGTGATCGAGGCTGCTTGCTTGCTTGCTTTGTTGCTAGACATACGCAAGCTAAGCAAAGCCTAGATAATTTTAATTTAAATACAAATGGTTATCATTGTTATTATTATTACAGTCAATTTTATATAATTACCATTGCTACGCATTCGTTACGAAGATCTGGATATATACCACTCTCACCTTCTCATTGTTACCACGCACGGAGTGGTTGGATTGGTAAAGGTAAGTTTTATAAAAAAAAATATATCATAAACTACTATGATTTATACAAAAATTATACTCATTAGAGAAGACTCCCATAAACTTCCAAAACTCCACACAAACATTATATTACTGCCTAATTAATTATGTAGCCATTATTAATTAAGAGCCCATCTCTCTTGATGATGAGCCACTTGTTGGTGACCGTAAGCAAATATTTTTCTCTCTGCAGTGGTTCAAAGTTATCCGTATTTGGAGGGAAAGTAATCATATCGGTGTGCAGACTTCATGGATAATGATGGGCAAAAAAGTGACTGTATGTGTTGTATTTGTGAAATGTTTTCCCCTCTCCCACTAGTACAAATTGCTAGGGAGGATCTTGCTGCTTATTGCATGGGAACGTAATCCCTATTAACAGTGGCATCTATTCCTACGTAATAATGGGAGGATCAAGAAGATTTACTATTCATATTATAGTAATGCTACAGTAAATTACTATAGTATTATTGCTGTAGCCACAAACAGGAAGATCAATATTCACTATTCATGCTACAGCAAATTACTGTAGTATCGTTACTGCAGCACAAGCGGGACTGTAGCAGTTAAAATTTTTACTGTGGCATTATTCTTGTAGCTCGGACGGGATACTGTAATATTTAAAAACTATTACTGCAACACTTACAAAACTGTATTAAAATACAAAATTACTGTAGCGAAAAAAAAAATGGAGATCGTGCTTTGCACGTGGTGCACACTAGTATTAGAAAAAAGAAAATCCACACTACAATCTGCCAAGTTGTATAGTTTATAAGAATAATTTACAATATTTGTTGCAATCATCATAGTTTATGATTCTCTTATGGAAAATTAACCCCTATTACTCCATGACCACGTCTGTGTTTTTCTTTTTTTCTTTTTTTCCCTATTTTGTCCACATAAAAAGGGAAGGCTGGAGATTATTAGGACCATCATTTTTATTTGAAAAACCCTTCATTTTCTGCCTTGGGGCACTAAACAACCTAGTTCATTTTGTGTTTTTCCGTGCAAACATCTTAGCATGTCTATAAAGAATGTATAATTTACTTTATTTTGAAATAGAGTGCTGCTATGGGGACCCAAAATATGGGACCAAGGGAGGGGACATGTGAGGTGTCCCCTTCCTTGGTCCCATATTTTGGGTCCTTAAATCATTTTCCTTTGAAATATAGTGATATTTCCACCTAAATAATGCTAGAAGCACACCATGAACCACACTCTCAACCACACCCCAACATTCTCTATAGTGCTAGTGGGCCATGCATGATATTTTTTTAAAAATATCATGCATGACCTACTAGCACTATAAAGACTGTAGGGGTATGGTTAAGAGTGTGGTTCATGGTGTGTCCCTAGTGGGACTATTTCCACCTTGCTCTTTTCAGTTTTTATGTTTTTTTTTTGGGAAAATTGCTTGGAGGAACCAAATAAAATTGGGTTATGCATCCCCACCCTCCAACTAGAGTCAACCACTTGGGGGCACCTTGACCCAATTTTTCATGCTTTTACACCCCAAACTCACTGCCCAAGAAATCCAATTCCCAAATTACCCTTCTTCCCAAGTTAAAACCCATTACTTTCCTCCTCAATCTGGCCCAAGACCTCCCCCTCCCCCACCACCGCCGACGCCTCCACCCCTACGCCACCGTGTCATTGCCAACGACTCCTCGATCTTCTCATTTTTCTTCAGCGGGCGAGAGATCGGATCTCAAGCGAATTTCACGCTCTCCGACCCGAATCCGATAAAACTCCCAGGGGTACAATTCGACCTCCTCTCATTTCTCCATTGATTTAGCTTTTCTTCTCCGTCTATGATTCTGGGTTGCGGATCTTGAGCAATGCGGGACGGATCTGGGAGCACCCTTTTATCCATTCCGTTGAACTTTTGAATGAATTTTGTTGTTTGGTTAGGATAATTTGGATGCTTGATGGGGGGGTTTATTGATTAATTGGAATTTGTTTGGTTCTAGTCGTAGCTGTTAGCTTTTGGTTCTTTCTTGATTACCTAGGGTTTATTTTGCTGTGAAATTTATAAGATTGCTAAATTTCTTTCTGCGAAAAATAATCAATTTTGTGTTTTACGGCCAGATCCAATGGAAAATTTTGTTTCTTTGCTAAAGAATTTTGATGTAAAACTAGGAATTGAAGAAGTCTTCACTGGGTCCGAGCATTTCATGGAATTATGGTGAATTATTCATTATAAAAATAGAGGATCTAGTGTAATGTCACTTTAACCACTGAGGATTATTTTCTGGGTTAAAAAGAAATGAACTTTATCTGTAATTTTATCCAATTACTGTTAGTCAATAGTTTTCCCCAATTGCAAGATATTGATTTGGGACTCATACTTCTCTTGCTCTTGTTTTCTTAAATATTTATTTATTGTTTCGTGTTATAGGTATTTGGCAATTTAGTCTAGGTCAATTCTGCAAATTTTACGAGTTCTGATTGTTGTTATTTGGTCAGCAGTAAGAGAAGAAAAATTTGTAACATTGAAGGCACTCATTCTTGTTGGAGGATTTGGAACCCGTTTGAGGCCGTTGACGCTCAACGTTCCAAAGCCGCTCGTTGATTTTATGAACAAACCCATGATCTTGCATCAGGTATAAATGCTTTGCCCCGTCTATATGAATCATACTTTGGTTGTGTTAATGAATAATGAAGTTTGATGTTAAATTTTTTTAAATTTCAGGTGTTAGAAGTTAGTCAACAAGCCTTGATGGGAGAGGAATTAACGAAAAACCCTTGCTTTGTGAAGTATGACAAGCCATCTTAGAATTGCTCCAGATGTCCTTTTATGGAAGTCAACTTGCTTATGTGACATATGCTGGTTTCATGTGACATATAACGGTTTTATGTCACATATGTTGTTTTATGTGACATTTGTTGTTTATACGTGACATTTTGCTGTTGTATGTAATATTTGAGTGTTGTATGTGATATTTGGGTGTTGCTTGTGATATTTATTGTTTATACGTGACATTTGGGTGTTGTATGTGATATTTGTGTGTTGCTTGTGATATTTGTTGTTTATACATGATATTTGGGTGTTGTATGGATATTTGGCCGTAATTTGTGATATCTGGGTGTTGCTTGCGATATTTGTTGTTTATACGTGACATTTGGGTGTTGTATGTGATATTTGTGTGTTGCTTGTGATATTTGTTGTTTATACATGATATTTGGGTGTTGTATGGATATTTGGTTGTAATTTGTGATATTTGGGTGTTGCTTGTGACATTTGCTATTTATACGTGATATTTGGGTGTTGCTTGTGACATTTGCTATTTATACGTGATATTTGGGTGTTGTATGTGACATTTGGCTGTAATTTGTGATATTTGGGTGTTGTTTGTGACATTTGTTGTTTATACGTGACATTTGAGTGTTGTATGTGATATTTGACTGTAATTTGTTGATAGTGAATGTGCTTATTTGTCACATGGCTGTAATTTGTTTATACATGACACATGACTGTAATTTATTGCATGTGATATTTAGATCTAATAGAGTAATTCCACATTCTCCTTCATCATCATCCCCCTATTCTTCTTCACCCACTAAGACCCAGGAATCAATAACTCATCCTTCAAATACTCTGACACTCCTCTTCACCTTCAACTCAAACTCTCCCTTTTCACCATTCCACCCCTGCAATCACGTGCAAAATCCCCGACAGATTTGGGTGTTGTATGTGATATTTGGGTGTTGTATATGATATTTCTGCTATTGGGAAGCGGGGAAGGTCTAAAAGTGGATTGTCCTACAAATATTTTGGAGGTGTTTGAATAATTGGATTTGATTTGGTTTATCTTTGGCATGTTTATCTATGTTTGGGTACTAAGTATTGATGTAAATTTATTTAGATCGAAGTGCGAAAAAGTTTTATTACTCTATTAATTCAAAGCTCAAAATTATGGTTGTTATGTGACATATGCTACTATTATGTGATATTTTGGTGTTCTGTGTGACATATGATACAGTGAAGAGGAGTGTCGGAGTATTTTGACACAATCTGCCGGGGATTTTGCACGCGATTGCAGGGGTGGAATGGTGAAAAGGGAGAGTTTGAGTTGAAGGTGAAGAGGAGTGTCAGAGTATTTGAAGGATGAGTTATTGATTCCTGGGTCTTAGTGGGTTAACATCAAACTTCATTATTCATTAACACAACCAAAGTATGATTCATATAGACGGGGCAAAGCATTTATACCTGATGCAAGATCATGGGTTTGTTCATAAAATCAACGAGCGGCTTTGGAACGTTGAGCGTCAACGGCCTCAAACGGGTTCCAAATCCTCCAACAAGAATGAGTGCCTTCAATGTTACAAATTTTTCTTCTCTTACTGCTGA
Source organism: Asparagus officinalis (assembly GCF_001876935.1). Taxonomy (NCBI): domain Eukaryota; kingdom Viridiplantae; phylum Streptophyta; class Magnoliopsida; order Asparagales; family Asparagaceae; genus Asparagus; species Asparagus officinalis. The sequence continues at coordinate 2,129,522 of NC_033802.1, read as the reverse complement.
CCAAATAACAACAATCAGAACTCGTAAAATTTGCAGAATTGACCTAGACTAAATTGCCAAATACCTATAACACGAAACAATAAATAAATATTTAAGAAAACAAGAGCAAGAGAAGTATGAGTCCCAAATCAATATCTTGCAATTGGGGAAAACTATTGACTAACAGTAATTGGATAAAATTACAGATAAAGTTCATTTCTTTTTAACCCAGAAAATAATCCTCAGTGGTTAAAGTGACATTACACTAGATCCTCTATTTTTATAATGAATAATTCACCATAATTCCATGAAATGCTCGGACCCAGTGAAGACTTCTTCAATTCCTAGTTTTACATCAAAATTCTTTAGCAAAGAAACAAAATTTTCCATTGGATCTGGCCGTAAAACACAAAATTGATTATTTTTCGCAGAAAGAAATTTAGCAATCTTATAAATTTCACAGCAAAATAAACCCTAGGTAATCAAGAAAGAACCAAAAGCTAACAGCTACGACTAGAACCAAACAAATTCCAATTAATCAATAAACCCCCCCATCAAGCATCCAAATTATCCTAACCAAACAACAAAATTCATTCAAAAGTTCAACGGAATGGATAAAAGGGTGCTCCCAGATCCGTCCCGCATTGCTCAAGATCCGCAACCCAGAATCATAGACGGAGAAGAAAAGCTAAATCAATGGAGAAATGAGAGGAGGTCGAATTGTACCCCTGGGAGTTTTATCGGATTCGGGTCGGAGAGCGTGAAATTCGCTTGAGATCCGATCTCTCGCCCGCTGAAGAAAAATGAGAAGATCGAGGAGTCGTTGGCAATGACACGGTGGCGTAGGGGTGGAGGCGTCGGCGGTGGTGGGGGAGGGGGAGGTCTTGGGCCAGATTGAGGAGGAAAGTAATGGGTTTTAACTTGGGAAGAAGGGTAATTTGGGAATTGGATTTCTTGGGCAGTGAGTTTGGGGTGTAAAAGCATGAAAACTTGGGTCAAGGTGCCCCCAAGTGGTTGACTCTAGTTGGAGGGTGGGGATGCATAACCCAATTTTATTTGGTTCCTCCAAGCAATTTTCCCTTTTTTTTTTATCAAAGATCAGTTTTTATGTTTTGATAGTCACTTTTCGCTTTCTATGGAAGCCCCGTGGCTTTAGCATCTAAGCCCTGGCCGAACACTAGCACCGAATAATATGTTTAGGCAAATAATTTTTATATTTGAGATTATGCCTGACATTATGGCCCATTGGTCGTTTTTCTAGGATCAGGCCGAAAAAAACGTTTAGGCCCAATGAATGATGGGCATTCACGACCGAGTTATAAGGTTCACGGTTGTGAGTTATTATCATCCTCATCTCTTTGATATAGAGCCCATCAATTCCAAAAAAGATATATTTTAAACCTTGTTTAACCTACAAGAGCTCATAAGAGTTGCTCATTTTTCACATTTCATGTATGAGGGGCCCAAGGGTCCTACAAGAGCTCATAAGAGTTACTCATTTTTCACATTTCATGTATGAGGGGCTGAATTTTGCCTCTCTTTGCATGATTGCATCTAGCATGGGTGAATGACGTCAACGTGTCCAATCCTCATCCACATGGATTACTAGAGGGAGAAAGTCTTCCGCCTTTTGATTTAGGAAGTGTATGTTCTTTTGGCAAACACCAAGGCCTCGTTTGGTACGCGGGAATGGGGTGGAATGGAATGATCATTCTCACTTCTCATTCCTTCTTACCAAACACACCCTCTTTTTTGAAGTTGGAATGCACATTCCCACTTCTCATCAATTCCCACTTTATGTGGGAATGAGCATTCCCAATGAAATGATAGGGAATGCGCATTCCCACTTAAATGAGAATCAATAAAATATACAAATTTAAAATACGTCCATTCCCACTTCATTTTATAACTTATACCCAAACGTGGGAATGAGAATGACTATTCTATTCTCACATTAATTCCATTCCATTTCTTCTTCCATTCCATTCTCATTTGAGTCCATTCCCGCGTACCAAACGAGGCGCAGGTGGTTTGGATTAACTCCTAACCATATATCTGCAATTACAAAAATACCCCTCTTTTCTGTTCCAAACCTTTATGAAGCTCAACTTTGAGTTATGGTTCTTTTTGAGTAACCTTTGGAGAAGAAGAACTCAAGCAGGTTTAATTTGATTAACTCCTAACCAAAATACCCCTCCCTGATGTTTCAAACCTTTATGAAGCTCAACTTTGAGTTATGGTTCTTTTTAAGTAACCTTTGGAGAAGAAGAACTCAAGCAGGTTTTGTAGAAAGATTAGGGTTTCTTCCTCTCATTGATAGAATTGTTGGCTTATATAGCCTTACACACATATTTACACATAGGCCCTCAAAAACCCTTTAATTGCATTACATTCTCAACACTCCTCCTCAAGACGGGCGAAAGATATCTATTAAGCCCATCTTGTCACACCCTCTAGCTAGATCTACTGAGCTAAGCCCTTTAGTCAAGCAGTCTGCAGCCTGCTCCTTGGTTGGAACATAACCTAACTCCAGTAGCCCACAATTCAATTTCTCCTTGATGAAGAATCTATCAATCTCGATGTGCTTAGTTCTGTCATGTTGAACTGGGTTGTTGGCGATGCTGATAGCTGACTTGTTATCGCACCACAAACTCATCTTGGCCCCTTGGTCAAGGTTCAGTTCCACCAGCATGTTCTTCAGCCACATCAGCTCCGCGACCCCTAAGGCCATGGCTCTGTACTCAGCTTCAGCTGTTGATCTTGCCACCACAGATTGCTTCTTGCTTTTCCAGGAGACTAAGTTGCCTCCTACAAATATGCAATACCCTGAGGTAGACCTCCGATCATCTCCGCAGCTAGCCCAATCTGAGTCGCAGTAGCCCTCAATATTCATATGGCCACTCCTCCTGAATCTTAGTCCTTTACCAGGAGCACCCTTTAGATACCTCAGTATCTGATATACTGCATCCATATGACCCTTCCTCGGGTCATGCATATAGCGGCTCACCATGCTTACCGCAAATGAGATATCTGGGCGTGTGTGACTCAGGTAGATCAGCCTACCCACCAATCTTTGATATCTCTCACGATCAACAGGTTCTCCTGCCTCAGCACTCAGCCTGAGACTCTGATCAATCGGTGTAGCAGCAGGCTTGCACCCCAACATCCCCGTCTCTGCAAGAAGATCCAGTGCATACTTCCTCTGGGAGAGAACAATCCCCTTAGGTCCATGAGCTATCTCTATCCCAAGGAAGTATCGCAGCTGACCCAGATCCTTCACTTCGAATTCTTTGCTCAATCTTACCTTGAGCTGAGCAATCTCCTTCTCATCATCCCCTGTGATGATCATGTCATCCACATATACTGCCAGCATTGTGATGTGACCTCCACTTCTTCTGAAGAATACAGTATGATCGGCATTGATCTGTCTGTATCCCATACCAACCATGGCTCTCCTAAACCTATCAAACCATGCTCGAGGGGACTGTTTCAGCCCATACAGAGACTTCTTCAGCCTGCAGACCTTACCCACTGTCTGTCCTGTGCTCTGCTTCACGGTAAACACCCACTTGCATCCCACTGCCTTTTTTCCTGCTGGCAGTGTCGCTAACTCCCACGTGTGGTTCTTCTCAAGAGCCCCCAGCTCCTCATGCATAGCAGCCTTCCACTTTGGGTCCTTCTTAGCATCCTGCCAGCTGTTAGGTATAATAACAGAATCTAATGATGCAATGAATGCTCCATATGAAGGTAATATGTGAGAATAGGAAACAGAATGAGCTAGATCCCAACCATATCTCTTAGGAGGATTTCCCGCATTACTGCGAGTAGTCCTCCTTTCTGACATTAGAGTAGGGGGAGGGTTAGGAGTAGGAATGATATTACCTAGAGTGGAGGGTGGTGTAGGTGTCTCAGGAGTTAGAGCAGAGCTGGACGAGGGACTAGGCACTGGCACTGTCACTGTAGGTACCTCTAGCTCCTTCCCCCTCCTACTGTATGTAAGCAACTCCCCCTGAGCTGTTGATCTAACACCCCTTGTCTCCTCCTTCTCCCCTTCGTCTTCATCCTCCTTCTCTTCTGGGTACGGGATCGGAATTTGGATTGACCCCCTTGAGCTCTCACCATTCTCCCCTTCTTGCCTCATACCTCCAGTATCGGGCAAGTCGCCAAAAGGTGAAGTAACCCCCACTGTGTAGTACGGCTCGAGTTCCCGAAACCGCACATCCATGCTGACAAACAATCTTTTTTCCACCGGGCTCCAGCAGACATACCCTTTTTGGGTGCCATTGTATCCCACGAATATACACTTCACAGCCCTAGGGTCTAGCTTTCCAACCGATGGTCTGTTGTCCTTCATAAAGCACACACAGTCAAATACCTTCAATGGTAGGGCCCCCCCATTATCTCCCTTCAGTGTCTCACAAGGAGACTTCCACTCCAACACACTCGAAGGCATCCGGTTGATTAAGTAAGCAGCAGTCAAGACTGCTTGTCCCCATACCACCTTTGGGACATTCATCGCCATCATCATACTCCTAGCGACTTCTAGGAGATGTCTGTTCTTCCTCTCTGCTACTCCATTCTGAGCTGGGGTGTATGGGCATGTAGTCTGGTGTAGAATCCCCTGAGCTGACAAATACTCCCCAAGTGTTCTGTTGGTGTACTCTGTCCCATTATCCGACCTCAACACCTTTACTGCTGCACCATACTGAGTCTGGATGTGCTTATGAAAATCTTTAAAACAGTCAACTACATCACTTTTGTTTTTCATAAGATACACCCAAGTGACCCTAGAGAAGCAATCAATAAATATAACAAAAAACTTGCATCCATTTATAGAATTTACTGGACAGGGTCCCCATACATCAGAGTGTATTACTTCAAACTTACAAGAACTCCTATTACCTGAACTAACGTAAGAGCTTCTAGTTAGTTTTCCAAACTCACAAGCATCACAATGTAGCTTCTGTTTATCTATTTTTCCAAACAGGGTTGGATACATTCTACCCAAAATGCCAAATGACGGATGTCCCATCCGTTGATGATAAAGCATCAACTCATCTTCTGCACACACTTTAGCTCCTCCTGTTCCCGTCCTCTCCACCACAGATGTCAGCGCTGAGTCCATCCCTTCGCGGTCCAAGTACCACAGCCCGCTACGCCATGTCCCAGTCCCAAGTCTTCGCCCTGTCCCCTTTTCCTGGAAGATCACCTTGGGAATGTCAAAATAAACAATACAATTTAGTTGAAGGATAATGGCACTAATGGATAACAGGCTAACAGGGAATGAAGGAGCATGCAGAACATTAGATAAAGTTATAGAACCTGTACAACTAACAGTGCCCTTACCAACCACATCCTGCGCTGTACCATCAGCGATCTGGATGCTCTCTGCTTCTGCTAAATGAGTGTAAGATAAGAACTCACTGGGAGAAAGTAGTAGATGCCCCCTCAGACACATCACCTACTGCGCTCTGCTTCCTCCTCAGTGCTGTCAAGAGTGCACGATCCTCAGCAGTGAAGATCATCTCAGCTTCTTCTTCTCTTTCTGTCACTGTCAAGTTTGCTCGGTGGCCTCCTCTTCCACCTCGCCTGCCTCCACGACCACGACCACGGCCTCCAGCCTGACCGCGTCCACCCCAGTCTCTCTCTCTGGGTGACTTAGGGCACATCTGTCTCAGATGTCCTACCTCCCCGCAGTTGAAGCACTTTCTAGTCTCCCCTCTGAATCCAGTGTAATCCGGGTTGGATACCACCAGTGCAGACTTCTCCCCTGTAAGTCCACCTGTCTCAGCCTGTAGTCTGATGCGGCTCTCCTCCTGTATCATGGCTGAGATTGCCTCCTCCAGTGGTGGGATCTTAGTCTGAGTTAGTAACAACGCCGTCCTCTGCTCATATGCTGGAGCCAAACCTCGGAGAAACAACATGGTCCTCTTCTGCAAGGAGGCCTCACGCTCCTTGCACTCCGGGTCTTTACAGCTCGCTAGGGGTGAGAAGTGATCGTGATCGAGCCACAAGCGCTCCAGCTCTGTGGCGTACTCCTGTACAGTCCTCTCTCCCTGGACTGTAGCGCTGATTTCCTTCTCGATCTGGAATACCCGCAGGTTATTTCCCACCCCATCGTAAGTCCTCCTCAGCTTCTCCCAGACATCATGCACCCTCCCAAGACCATCAACTGTGGCAGCAATAGGTTGTACTACAGAATTCAGAAGCCAGATGTACACCAACATATGAGTGGACTTCCACTCATCTCTCCCTGCCGAGCCCTCAGCCGGCTCAGTCTTCTCCCCTGTCAAATATCCCTCTAGGCTTCTCCCAGCAAGGGTATATTTCACCCGGCGCGACCAACTCAGATATGTCGCGGGTCCATCAAGTTTTACGTCGATAGGTGGAAGCTCCACCTTCTTGGGTTGTGGCTTTGTCGAGCTCTCTCCCGCCGACAACTTCATCAGTTGCATCAGTGTTGAGATCTCCTCAGGATTCAACTTCTTGATGATCCCTTCCATCGGATTTTTGCCAGTCTCCGTCATCGATCCAACTTGTATTCTTGTGTGCAGTGAAAATTTCGGCAGCACTTCGACAGCACAACAAGAAAGTTAGCTCAATAAAAATTCCTGTTTCACTAAGGAAACAAGAATCAAAAGCAAGATATCTCAACAATGTGAGATATCAGCTCTTCTCTCATCAGTTCGAGGACTGACCTGTCGAGGAAACCTAAACAAACTATTACAATTCGAGAAAGAAGAAGAAAAGGTCATCTAATTACAGATTACATATCTCTCCTTTTTTTTTAATCAACACAGCATGACAGACAATCTCTGTCCCCCCCTTTTTTTTTCAATAAAAACTTCCCCACTACTGATCTCTGTCCCCTTCTCTTAAAAAAAAATTCCACGACAACCAGCACTTCCCCCCCTTTTTTTCCCTACTCCGGCATCCCAATCCTCGAGCTCTCACTACCTCGCTTCGCCATCGTCGACCTCATCAGCACCGCCGCCATCGTCGACCTCATCAGCACCGCCGCCATCGTCGACCTCATCAGCACCGCCGCCATCGTCGACCTCATCAGCACCGCCTCGTCGACCTCATCAGCACCGCCGCCAGAGCCTTCGGATTCTTCCACGAGCTCCCCGTCGAGATCCGATCCCGATACTTCTCCTGCGAGTTCGTCGGCGGCGTCTCCTACGCCTCGAACTTCGACCTCTTTTTCCGATCTGCCGCTGCCAGTCCAGATCCGGTTCGGGTCTACAAGGGCATCTACGACACCATCTCTCAGGCGACGCCAAGGCCGCCGTCGACCACCTCTCAGGGTTCACCGTGGCGAGCAGGTACCGATCAGCCTTCGAAGCAGGTAAGCTTCGTCCACACTCACTCGGATTTGTTTAGAGCTGAAGGGGGAGGCGGCTGAGGTTTAGGGCTCTGATACCATGTAGAAAGATTAGGGTTTCTTCCTCTCATTGATAGAATTGTTGGCTTATATAGCCTTACACACATATTTACACATAGGCCCTCAAAAACCCTTTAATTGCATTACATTCTCAACAGGTTTAATTTGATTAACTCCTAACCAAAATACCCCTCCCTGATGTTTCAAACCTTTATGAAGCTCAACTTTGAGTTATGGTTCTTTTTAAGTAACATTTGGAGAAGAACTCAAGTAGGTTTAATTTGATTTTTTTAAAGATTGCATTGGGTTTAAACCCATTAAAAAATGGGTTGGGGAACATAATAAAGGGTTAAAGTGGTCATTTTACCTCTAACTATTAGATTTATTTCCCTCAAATCTAAGGAGATTTAACTTGAAGGACTTCTTGCAAGTTCCTGTAGGATTTGAGGGACTAATATGTAATTTTCAAGATTTGAGATACTAATATGCAATTATTGAAGATTTAAGGGACTAATACCTAAACACCCTTCTTTTTGCTGCCAAAAAAAATGTAAGTTTGGGCATTTTGCACATAACCCCCAGTACATTTGAAACTGTCATTTAACCCCTAATATCATACCGAACCAGAATTTCGAATCTCCGGTCCAGGTAGCAACAAAATATCATCCTCTAATATCATCTAATTGTCAAATATAGGTTTACTTTAGAAGTTCTAGTGATATAATCAGTAGTTCGTAATGCAACGAGAGAAATTCCATCTACTGGTGTGAATATATATTATTTTAAATTTGCTTCTTTCAAACTCAGATTATATCAGATATCAAAAGAAGCTACGTCAGTAACGATACTTTAATAAAATCAAAATCTACTATAAATTAAACTAAACCTTCCCCATAATTTTGAGCAGTCATGCAACTGGTTATTCCTCCTGCAGGGTACTAATCAGGATATTGATATGTTCATAGTGGATGAGACTTTAGTTAGTGCCCACTATGAATTGTTAATCAACCCATCTCAATAATCCACAACATAAAAATTGTTTATTGCTCACCTTTGTAATGCAAATGCTCTTATGTGAATGACCTGGTATAATCATAACATCAGGACCGACCCCGGTCTAATTTTGGTTGCCCCTTATATTAAAAATTTGGTACAAACAATAGCGATAAAAATAAATACATATAATACCATTTAGCGTTTTATATTTAGCTAAATTGATAATATTCTCTTACAAAATCAATATTCATATAAGAAAAAATTACATTTGTGCTACAATTTAATCCAAAGAAAAACACTTCTCCTTGAATTTTTTTGAAGCGAATTCTTCAATTAAGTCATCATACTCGAGTTTCTCGAAGTATTCATTTTCAATTGATATCATTGTTAATCCATTCAATCAATCCTGTGACATGGTAGTGCGAAGATAACATATATGAAATCACAACAATCAACTAAACTGATGCCGAAACGAAGACTTAGCAATATCATTATTATTAAAACAATCAAACAATTAATCTATATAGCAATCCAATAATGTGAATGTCATCAAATCAAAGTTTAATTGAGATTATAATTAAAACCAAATAGAAATATATCAGATTATCGTCCATTAGGATTTTCGAGTTTTAGATGACTAGAAGGGAGATGAACTTTTTAACAGGTAAACATTATTTTATATTTCTATCTTTCAACTTTGATAATCTTCTTTTAAACTTATAGAGACCGTGAGAAACTAGTTAGAAAGTATAACTATGCCACCCAAATAGCTAAATCAAATCTAATTTCCAGTTTCAAAACAAAAACCTAGACGAAACCGCCCAAACATCATAACCCCTACTTCAACAACTAATATATATTCAGCCAAGATTCAAAATCAGAAATCTTAATTTCATTGCAAAACATCAAAATCCCAAATTTCCGTCCAAAAAAACCCCACATAAATTAGGTAAATTAATTGTTGAATTAGGGGTTTTTAGGACAGAAATTTGGGGTTTTGATGTTTTGCAATGAAATTAAGATTTCTGATTTTGAATCTTGGCTGAATATTAGTGATGTTTTGCAATGAAATTAAGATTTCTGATTTTGAATCTTGGCTGAATATTAGTTGTTGAATTAGGGGTTATGATGTTTGGGCGGTTTCGTCTAGGTTTTTGTTTTGAAACTGAAAATTAGATTTGATTTAGCTATTTGGGTGGCACAATTATGTCTTCTGACTAGTTTCTCACGGTGTCCATAAGTTTAAAAGAAGCTTATCAAAGTTGAAAGATAGAAAGAGGAAATAATGTTTACTTGTTAAAAAGTTCATCTCCCTTCTAGTCATCTAAAACTCAAAAATCCTAATGGACGATAATTTGATATATTTCTATTTGGTTTTAATTATAATCTCAATTAAAGTTTGATTTGATGACATTCACATTATTGGATTGCTATCTAGATTAATTGTTTGATTGTTTTAATAATAATGATATTGCTAAGTCTTCGTTTCGGCATCAGTTTAGTTGATTGTTGTGATTTCATATATGTTATCTTCGCACTACCATGTCACAGTTCGTTTCGGCATCAGTTTAGTTGATTGTTGTGATTTCATATATGTTATCTTCGCACTACCATGTCACAAGATTGATTGAATGGATTGACAATGATATCAATTAAAAATAAATACTTCGAGAAACTCGAGTATGATGACTTAATTGAAGAATTCGCTTCAAAAAATTCAAGGAGAAGTGTTTTTCTTTGAATTAAATCGTAGCACAAATGTAATTTTTTTATATGAATATTGATTTTGCAAGAGAATATTATCAATTTGAGTCCAATATAGAACGCTAAATAGTATTATATGTATTCATTTTTATCGTTATTGTTCGTACCAAATTTTTAATATAATGAGCAACAAAAATTGGATCGGGTTAGGACAACCCAAACCTCGGAGCCGATCATGTCTCTACTCAAATTAAGCTCCAAAAACGATAGAGAGTGGTAACATCACCTTATCATCTGCTCCAAGCTTGTTTTTAAATTATCTTCATTTTTCTACCTCAAAACCTTGTATACATCTCCTGGTCATCCCCATAGGTGAGAGCTTGAAGAGCAAAACGTTCGGAGTCTCATGTTGTTGAATAGATATTTGTTAAAGGTTTAATGTACCTTGTAATAAATATTTATCTGAGGTTCTATGTGACCCAAAATGGTCAAGGACTAAAATATGATTAGTAAAATTATAATACGCGCGATTTTTTATCTTGGGGCCAATTTCATGTTTCTTGTCTCAAAGCTCATTGATTCCGGCTTGAGATATTAAACGATCAAGTTTGTTTTTGGTTGTAAAATCTCTTAGTACCTAAATAAATTACTTTTAAAAAAGGTATATGCTTTTACTTTTGAAATACTATGATGATATTTTTACCTCGTCCTTTATTCGAATGCTCGAAAACTATTGTGGGACTCTATTATCGCAGCCGAAAGGCCAATATTTGAACCTAGCGCGAGCCCAACAACTGTGATTATCACGCAATCTTTTCTGTGAGCCCAGTTCAATTAATTTTGAGCTTTTCAACAGGCCGTATTTAAACTTTAAAATGTAATAGAACGATGAGTGTCATTTGTCATACGTTTCAACGTTTTGTTTTTTTTTTTTTGGACGCCGCGGGGGTGGGGTGGGGGGTGTGGGGGGTGCGTTGCGAGGCAGGGAAAAATACTCCTACATTTTAGGGGAAGCCTAATTTTAAGCCATCACGTCATTAGAAGGACTCATATCTTTCATGAAACCCTTCAAAAATTGGGGCTCACCTCATATCCAATGCAATTTCGAGAAAGCTGACTATGACATTCGAATCTAGAACAAATAAGAAACGAGCAAACTCACTCAACCATTCTTAGTAGGGGTGCATTTCGTCCGGATATGACTCGGATATGATGCTTATAATATCCATATCCGCTTACCCATCTCGTATACGGATACAGATATACCTCGGTAAGAAAAATTTATAACCATATACGCTAAAATCGGATACGGTTACAGATATACATGCGGATATATAAGCGGATATGCATGCAGATACAAAACAGATATGAGAAAGCTAGATAGTATTGAGAAAAATATAGTATATGCGATACAAAAGAGTTTGTTAATATGTTCATTATAATTGAAAAGTTAAGATTAGACATCTTAATCATCAAAATTAACCACAAATCCATAATCTAAGAATCGAAACTATTGTAAGAGTATGACTTATATGTATTCGGATATTTCGGATATAGATACGGATATTTCACTACAAAACCATATCCGTAATCATATCCTATCGGTTATAGATTTGAGTAACCATATTTGTATCCTAACGGATACGGTTACGGTTTTTTTCTCGGATACGGATACAGTTTACCAGTACCCTTAGGCATGTAATTTACTTGTTAACGAGCAGCAGCTTAAGTTAAAGAAAATTTTTCAAAAATATTATTACTTAAACAAATAAATACGTTATTAATCCATTTATGTGGGTGAATTAATAAACCCCTCACTTTAAGTGGTTCTCTTTTTCAACAAATCAAAGGACTATCTTAAGATATAAGATATTCCAAACTTTTTTTCACTTGAAAAATTAAAGCGGGTGAACTCATTCTATACCATTTATAATTTTCTCAGTGATTGATACGTTAGTGGCTATATATGTGTTGGGGAATTCGAAACAATCAATCGAACCATTGCCCTTCCGGACCTTGTGTTGAAAGTAAGAAAGTAGGAATAAACCACAAATAAAGATCTAACCTTGTAAAAAAACAGTAAAAGAGACGAACACACAGATTTAACGAGGTTCGGCAACGTGCCTACGTCCTCGGGAGCCACACCACACAATCTTTCTATTAATTGAAGAAGAAAATACAAGCTCTCAAACAAGGGGTAAATCTCTCTGAGATTCTCTCTCTCTTAGCAGTAAAAAAGCTCTCTTTTTGATGTAGTACAAACCCTAAAATCGTTTGGGGTATATATAGAATCCTGGTTGAAACAGATCCTAGCATAAAATAGGAAACATTCGATATTCTGCGTCGCGGTCGACCGCTTGCAAGGTCGGCTCGACCGTCAGCAACGACGATCCCTATAGGGTCTTTGTCGCACATACGCGTCGGATCGCCGCCAGCGACCACGCGCGCGGTCGACCGGCCAGAGAAAACTTTTTCTCATGTCTCCTGCCAGTGCCACCGCGCGTCACCGGCTCTGCCACTGCGCGGCATCGACCGCACAGTCTTCTGACTGTCTTTCTTCGTCTTTCGCGATTTGCAGCTTTGGCGTCTACACACTTAGACTAACAATCTCCCACTTGCTGACCAAACCGCCATCAATGAGCTCAACCCGAACTCTCCCCTTCTCGCCATGTCTTCTTTTCCCCGAAAATTCTCTTCTTCAAATCAAACATCCCGATTATCACGCCGATCTCGTAGTTGGCCCGCCCTTTCGTCTTCATCTACTCGTGAGAAGGGCCAACTTGAAGCTTGCGCACAACTCCAGTTTCTCAATAGGTGACTGCCTTCGTCAACATGTCCGCCGGATTTTGACTCCCACAAATCTCATTAAGTGCAACTTTTCCGCTCCTCGATCAGCGAGCGCTATAAATGAGTATTTAACCGTCATGACTGCTGTCGCGTTCTGGCATGATATACTGGATTGCTGGGCCAACGATGTTATTAGCCGCGTCTGGCTATCACAATAAAAGAACTCCTCTCCCTTGCTTCATGTCCAAACTCTTCCAAGCACCCGTCTTCAACCAGATCATTCTCCTGCTGCCTTCAGCCTCACGCCGACGATACCTCAGCCTCGCGGTATGTAGACAAAGTCACAATCTTCTGCAGACGTGAGACCCAGCTCACTGCTGTCGACGCTAAGGTATAAACATACCCCGTAATGCTTCGCCTCGTATCATGATCACCGGCGAAGTCCGCATCCACGTATCCCTGCAGCACCAACTCCTTCCTCCTGAAACATAGTGGCTTGTTCGTTGTTCCCCTCAAGTACCGCATTATCCACTTTACGGCCTCCCAATGCTGCTTCCCTGGATTGCTTGCAAATCTGCTCACAACTCCCACTGCATGGGCGATGTCCGGCCTCGTGCAAACCATCGCGTACATGAGACTCCCAATGGCTGAAGAATATGGCACCCTGCTCATATGCTCTCTATCTGCATCTGTCTTAGGCGATTGCTCCTCAGATAACTTGAACTGACTTCCAAGGGGTGTGCTAACAACTTTAGCATTCTGCATGTTGAACCTCTGAAGTACCTTCTCAATGTATTCAGCTTGGCTCAAACTCAATGTCCCTTCAGCTTCATCCCTACTGATTCGCATCCCTAGAATCTGCTTCGCTGCACCCAGATCCTTCATTGCAAATTCCTTTGCTAGCTGCCTCTTCAAACTGTTTATCTCTTCTAAACACGGTCCTGCTACCAACATGTCATCAACATATAATAACAAAATAATGAAGCTGGACTCGAACCTTTTGAAATAACAGCAATGATCCGAATTGCATCTTCTGTAGCCATTGTTCTGCATGAAGTTATCAAACTTCTTATACCACTGTCTCGGAGCCTGTTTTAAACCATATAAGCTCTTCTTGAGCTTGCACACCATCTCTTCCTTTCCTTCTTCAATGAAGCCAACAGGCTGCTTCATGTAGATTTCTTCATCCAAGTCACCATGAAGAAAGGCAGTCTTCACATCTAACTGCTCAAGGAAGAGGTCTTCTGCAGCTACCAAACTCAACACCACTCTGATGGTTGTGAGTTTCACAACAGGGGAAAATATCTCCGTGTAGTCCACTCCTTCCCGCTGTTGAAACCCTTTCACTACTAATCTGGCCTTGAATCTCTTGCTTCCATCACTCTCCTGCTTGACCCGGTAGACCCATTTATTGTGCAAGGCTTTCTTCTGCGCAGGTAGCTGGGCTAACTCCCATGTCTCATTAGTGAGTAGAGAATCCATCTCCTCCTGCATCGCATGCTCCCACTGCTGAGATTCACTCACTTGCACTGCCTCTTCATAACACTCCGGCTCTCCGCTATCTGTTAAGAGTAGATAATCAAGTGACGAGAGGTATTTGGGATTTGGTTTGGGTACCCTAGATGACCTCCTAGGCTCCACGCCCTGGGTAGTAGCTTCTGCACCTGTAGTCTCCTCCGTTCTACGGTCAGAACTGACATCGTCGCCCCCATCTGGAAGTTCCTCCAAATCCATGTACTCGGATCCACCTGTATCCGTAGTGCTGCTCCCACTGCTTTGGCTATCCTTGGCATTGTCCCTGTCCTTGTACATCACCTCCTCATTGAATATCACATCCCGGCTCCTGATGATCTTCCTGTTCTTCTCATCCCAAAGGCGATACCCGAACTCATCAATGCCGTATCCAATGAATGTGCACTTCTGTGACTTAGCTTCTAGCTTGTCCCTGACATGGTCACTGATATGAACATAAGCCACGCAACCAAATACCCGCAAGTGTGAGAGATTTATCTTCTTTCCACTCCAAACCTCCTCTGGAATCCCAAAATCTAATGGAACTGATGGCCCGTGATTAATAAGGTATGCTGCCGTATGCACCGCATCCGCCCAAAATGTCTTAGGCAGACCTGCATGTAATCGCATGCTCCGCGCACGCTCTGTCAAGGTCCTGTTCATCCTCTCTGCAATGCCGTTCTGCTGCGGCGTCCCTGGAGTAGTCCTCTCTAAGCGAATCCCATTCGTAGCACAGAACCTCTTGAACTCCTCCAGCTCGTATTCTCCACCATTATCTGATCTCAAGCACTTCACCTTCAGATCTGTCTCGTTCTCGACCATGGCCTTCCACTTCTTGAAGATCTCGAACACCTCTGACTTGTGCTTCATGAAGTAAACCCACACCTTCCTCGAGTGATCGTCGATAAAGGTGACGTAGTATCTCGAACCGCCAAAAGAAGACTGATAATCATATTTTATTACAATTTTATACCCTCATTATCTATTTTACATGAATAAATATACCATTAATAATTATTGTTAGATTAGTTTGCACATAATTGAATGAAAATATAAATAAATATTATTAAATGTAAAAACCCCTCAAAAATCTCTCTTCTCTATTTTGTAGTATTT
>NC_033802.1:2106213-2113072 GCF_001876935.1 Asparagus officinalis | reverse complement strand
TCTCTCTCTCTTAGCAGCCAAAAAGCTCTCTTTTTGATGTCCTTACAAACCCTAGAAACGTTTGGGTATTTATAACAAACCCCAGCAGAACAGGATTCCTAGATAAAATAGGAAACAGCGAATCTGCGTCGCGGTCGACCGCTTTGCCAAGGTCGGTCGACCGGTCAGAACGACGAAATCCTACAGGGTCTTGTGCACGATATCGGTCGACCGCAGCGACCACGCCGGTCGACCGGCCAGAGCGAAAACTTCTTCTCAGTCTCCTGCAGTGCACGCGGTCGACCGGCTCTGCCACTGCGGTCGACCGCACAGTCTTCTGACTGTTTTCTTCGTCTTTTCGATTGCAGCTTTGGGTCTACACACTTAGACTAACAATATGCACCCAAACATACAATAAAATGTAAACAAAGGTGAAAAAAAATATCTAGATTCTAAGGGCGACACTACGTGTGTCGTAGCCTTGTAGGCATTAATATATGATGCCTCATTTTCCACACATTTGTTTAATATACTTACTTTAATTTACAAGCGACAGCAGCAGCATCTTCAATTTTCCACACATTAGTTGGCGTCTCGTTTGTTTATAAATTATTCAAATGTTTCATGTGCTCAAATTTATACTATTAGCCTTGACTCTAGTCGGCGTAGTAGCGAGTCCACATTTCCTTCATGTTGTTATCTTTGACTCCATTTGCTCCGGGTTTTGAGTTGGGAGTAGCTAACTTCTCTTCGTAATGACAATGAACTATCTTGGCTGCTTCTACTTCTTTTGTTGCTTGCAACTCTTTTATATATATATACATATAAAAGGAAAAAGATTCTAATATTACCAACAAAAATTATGAAAAAGTGAGAGGAGGGTCAAAGGTTCTAACAAAAAAGCAATCCTAAGCTGATAAAAAAGGCTTGATTATGATAGAAAACGCCATTAGTTCAAAGTCCGCGAAATTCAAAGAAAGTAAGATTTTCTTCCGTGAAAATTATTTTGCAGCAAATATTACCAACATCATGAAAATTATGAAATATTTATCCGTAATATTTGTTTCCAAATAGAAAAAGACGGATTACAATATGGTTTTGGAGATGGAGTTACTATATCATGAGTTTGGAGAACGCTAGGTCCCACGGCGTGCACGCGTCAACGGGTACGCGGGTCTGGGTGTGACAAATGGTATCTTAGCAGCTTGCCAGCCAGTAGCATAGAGCTAAGTGTTATGCAAGCCTAGGTGCTACGCAGCTTGAGGGCGGTGGGAGCCACATCTGCCCATATTAGTCATCTCTAAAGTTCACATCGCCTGGCGATACTGGAATGTGTCAATTGTCATGTCGCGATGAGCACGCTGTCTTTGTAATGTGGGTTTATTGTGAGATCCTCAACTTAGTCCCACATCGAAAAAAGTGTGTGACTTAAAAAGGTAACCCAAGGACTCAAGTATAACATCTGTTAGTCGATTTTGACAGTGGATTGAGCCTAACAACACCATTACACTTGGGAGCTCCCATGGCTTGCACGCGCCAATGGTTCCGCGGGCCTAGGGCGTAAAATACAATTAAGTAGTTGAAAAGTGATGTTGATGTAATGTTCTCGTATATTGGTAGAAAATTTTCTTTTCTCTCTTTATACTTTTATTATTCTAAATTTTTTATATGATTTAGTTCCTATATTTTCACTTTCTTGAACTTCACTCCACTCAAAACAAATATCCACCAAAAAGTACACCATTTTTGCACACTTTTGCTCCACTTCCACCCAACCAAATCACTGTTTAATGACGATACGATATCAATGTGTATGCTCAGAAATCCATTTTGCTTTTTTATCTTTTTCTTCCTATCCTTTTCTCCTCCATTTTTTCCAATTCTTTATTAGAGAAAGATGGAACAGACCATCTCCATGCATTATTTAAAAATTTGGAGGTCCGTTCCCACATTAAGGTTGTTAATTATCGAGTTTTGAGTAGGGCTTTCCAATTGAGCCCGAGACCCCACCCGGGCCTGATCGGGTTCCGGGCCCGGATTACGCCATCGGCGCCCGCACCGAACCTAGCCTGGTTGGTCATAATGACCATATTTTGGCTTTTGACCAAAATACCCTCAAAAAACGGTCAAAATGACCAAAATTTAAGGGTATTTTGGTCATTTGTCTAGGGGGTTGCCTCTATAAATAGATGTGGTTTTTATTTGTTTTTCTGATCCAAAACTCATCTACTTCTCTCTAATACTCGTTTTTTTCCTCTGTAATTCTTCAATCAAATGGTTTCCTCCTCTGATTATGAAGGGCAAAACCTAACTCCCGATCTTGAAATGAGTCATAATACTCCTACTAAAGGAGCTACAGCTACTCCTCCTACTCATGTCGATGTTGATCACGACTCCGGTGGCGACGATTCTGCACCAAGAGCTCCTAAAAGGCCGAGATCCGATGTGTGGAACTTTTTCGAGAATATAAAAGTCAACAGGGATGAACACAGTAGGCTTCTCACCCAGAAGGTTAAGTGTGTGTTGTGCGGCCATATTTTCCAAGCTCATCATAAGAGCGGTACCAACCACCTCAAACGCCATTTAGAGAAACACAACAAAGGTCAGACACCTCAAGGTAATATCCGACAATCTTTACTCTCTCAATCTTCATCTTCTGTTAGTCTTGGTAGTTGAAACTATGACGGAGTCCGAGCAAGGAAATGCGTAATCAGGTTTATAATTCTTAAAAAACATTCATTTTAAATTGGTAGAAGATGATGAATTGGAAGATATGTTTACAGATGATGTTTATTCCGCGTTTAAAAGATTTCTCGTCAAACTTGTCAACGTGATATTTTAAAATAATATCAGGGGGAACAAGCAAAAATAATTTCTTATTTTCAAAGTTTAAACTATAAAATTTCTTTAACTTATGATATTTGGACATCTAGAGCACAAACTGGTTATTTATGTATCATAGCACACTTGATTGACGATAATTGGCAAATGTTTAAAAGAGTTATTTCTTTTATTACATTTGAAGAGTCACATACTGGTACTAATATTGCAAATTTAATAATTGAAGAACTTATAAAATTAAAATTTTCAGAAAGAATATTTTCTCTTTACTAGATAATGTAAGTAATAATAATGTAGTTGTTGATCATATCAAAACATCTCTGCTATTGCTATGTCATAGTAACATTTTTCATATTAGATGTGTGTGTCATATTTTAAATTTAATTGTTCAAAGTGCATTTAGTGAAATAAATCCATGATAGAAAAGGTTAGGACAATAGCTTATGCTCATAATGCTTCTGAACAAAGAATTAAAAGATGGAAACAATTTTGAAAAAAAAAAAAATTTAAACCCAGACTAATTCCAAAAGATGTTGATCATATGTGAAATTCTACCTATGCAATGTTAAATATAGCAATAGAGTATAAAAAAATTATAAATAATTTTATTGCTTTCTATACTTCTAGTTTTACCTCTAATAGTATGTATGGAATAACTGAGGATGAATAGATAGTTATATATAGTGTAAAAGAGATGTTACAAGTTTTTTATAATGCTACTATATTATTATCTGGTTGTTATTATCCAATCATTACTATAGCTACTTTACAAGTTTTAAATATTCAAAAAAATTAATAAATATCATATGGATAATTATTTTAGAAGTATGATTTTTCAAATGGAAAGTAAGTTTAATAAGTATTTTAGGCTTATTCCTATTATTTTTTATTTGGGGGTTCTTATTGGTCCATGTTTGAAGGATATTGGCCTTTGAAGTTTGTTAAATTCTTTGTATAGTAACATGATAATAGACACTGATGATTATCAAACTATTACTGCTCTTACTCATCATAATACTATTAGAAATTATTTTCAAAGATTATATGATTAATATGTAGGTAGATATGGTGTAACTACACATTAGTCTGCAGCTTCTGCTTCTACGAGTTCAAGTCGGGGCAAAAGTGTGAATTTTGATAAGGAATCAATAGTAGCTGAGCTAACTGGTGGATCTGGACTTGGATCATCAACGGAAATTTCTGAAACTGATCAATATTTAACTGTATCTTTAGTTAAATGTCAAAATAATAGTTTAGATATTACAATGGTGGAAAGTATATGGAATAGTTTCATATCCTATACTTTCCATCATAGCTCGTGGCTTACTAACAATGCATGTTTTCACGGCAGCTTCGGAATCCGCCTTTAGCATAGTAGGATGTTTGATCGACTACCACAGAACATTGTTAGATACGTATATCGTACAGGTAGTAATGTGCCTACAAGATTAGTGGAGGTACGAGAAGAGAACGCAAGACATCGATCGGATGGCTGATATTGAAGATAAATTTAAAGAGTTGGGACTAGCAGATAGATATAAAGAGTAAACATTATTCATCAATTTATAATTTTTATTTCTTAGCTGAAAATTTATAATAAATTATTTTGAAAACAGTTACAAATGATAGTGATATAGATGAGTAGGTGCCAACCTCTAGTTAGAATGTATTCATCTATTGTAATGCAACGAATTTCAAAATAAATTTATTATTGTAGATGATTAACTAATTATTAATAAAAAAGTTATTTTTATCACTTAAATTTTTATAATTTTTTGTATTTGTAAATTATGTAATTACAAGTGATTAATAATATGATTGTTTTTATTAAAGGCTCGAGCCCGGTTTTCCGGGCCGGACCGTTTGGACAGCCTTAGTTTTGAGTGGCCATTTTTGGACTTATTTATAATTGAATTTGACAGCACTAGAGTATAAAGTTTTATAGTCCGTGGATTCTTACTATAATTTTAGAATTTCGATGAGAGAGATATTCGACATGATCAAAGAAAATTATATTCAAATCTTAATAGCTAGTAGCAAAATTCTAAGCTAAAAAACATGCTCAAGTTGTTGGAGTATGTAACAATATAAAATTATAGCCTTCAATCATTACAACAATTTGTCCACCCATCGCAGGTAACTCGGACAGCTGGAATATTCCAATATGACTTCCATAATCTTGTCGTTCGATTCTAGATCATATTATAAAAAAAAAACAAAAAACAAAAAAAACGATACCACAAATTTAGAATTTTGATATAATGATAAGATCTTTGACACAACTAAACTAAAAGGGTGAAATTGAACCGCAAGATGGTATTAGTTTTATTGAGTGTCGTGCTCATTTTCATCCCACAATAAAAAAAAAAATCAGAAAAAAAGAAAATTCAAGGGAGGAAAGGATAGAGAGGAACTGTAACGATGACCTCTTGTATTTCGTATCAATAAGTCTATATAGGAAAGACTTGTACATGATTCTCTTTCTTTCTCTAACATTAAAGATGCAATGAAACATTTCTTTATTGATTTTATTTAACTGAACCTTACAGTTTATTGCTTTTAAAAATAGATATGGGAATCCATACCTTGCGCCCCCCTTTACAATTTTTTCCCCTTGTAAAAAAGTAAATCTTTTAAGATACTCCCCCCCATTTCTCATCATGTGGTTTGAGTCATCTAAGTATGGCGCAATATGTTTGTGGATCTTTATGCAGTACTTCATGATCTTTGCACACTTTTGAAAAGTCATATATAAAGCTCTCGAAAGGAGATTATGACACTAAAGGGGAATCATTATTAAATTATAGCTAATTATCTTTTAAAGCATATATGCTGCCGATTGTTGCGACTAAACCTCTTCGCTTTACTTAATTTCTCCATTAGACCGATTAGTTTGAGTCAATTATTATATACATTTCTTCTCTTGTTGTTCTATCGTGATCTTCACCTTTATGGCTACCTTTTGGAGCTTGTTTGCATTCGAGTTCTCAATAGATACCTTTTTACTTCTATCCCCCTACCCCCCAACCCCACAACAACAAAAAAAAATCTTTATTTGGCATGTTAGTTTTCCCATTAACTGACAATTAATTATATTCTTGTGACCATATTAAGGCATAACCATTCGGTTTTTATAGCAGCCAATATTTTTTCCCTTTTTTGATCTATGGTTCAGATTCTTCATAGTGAAGATATATATATTGCTACATGGTTTCAAGTATAAAGTTTTCCTGTAGAAGCGAGAATTTTGTGTTTGTTCGTTATCTGTTGAATGGTTAATTAGTAGGAAAAATAGTTTAATCATCTTTTTTCCGCTCCTAGTTGGTGCATCAAAGACTGCTTGTTCTTTAACATAAGAATTAAACAAAGGAAAAAAAAAACAAGATGTCCATGGATCAAGAGTCAAATGCTCATTTCTCCTTTCCAAATGTTTACTTAAGATGAATCTTCTGTGAAATAAAAATGTCAAAACTAGTGTATGCACTGTGTCAAAACTAGTGTATTTCTCTAATTATGCTGCTTGATTCACATGTCAAAACTCTTTAAGAAGAAGAAATATCAAGTCACTATTCTATGTTCTGGTCCACCGCTTTGAATCTCTGGTCGATATTGCAACAAAAATATCAACATCCGACTCATCAAATATTACCTAGAGGTCTATTTTGGTGATATAAAACCAGTGGTCCCTATATGTAACAGTACAACAACTGCCTGAATATGATTTAAACCAGTTTCAAACTCGAATGATACTCATGTATCATGCTAAGTTTAGTAATTTGACCATTTAATTTAAACCCCCGTGGTCTTTTTTTAGATAACCCCGATAATCTTTAGAAATGTAAATTATCTCATTAAGTTTTGGCAGATAACTCGCTAGCTAACACCATTAGATCAACTGCGCACATGAAAATCATGCGCGTGCATGCAAATGATGAAAACACCTCTTACAAAGAAAACCCCTCTCATGACTTTTTAATTTAATGGTTTTAATAATAAGCAGTATCTTCACAGTTTAGGAGGGTTATCTCATAATTGCCAA